>NC_059270.1:4405359-4415359 GCF_017591435.1 Portunus trituberculatus
ATTTGTTGTTGCTGTTGATGTAGCGGTAGTAGTAGTAGTAGTAGTAGTAGTAGTAGTAGTAGTAGTAGTAGTAGTAGTGATATTAATACTGCTACACTTTCAAGAGCTTTATGTTTGCTAGTAGTATGTCTGTTATCAATTTAGTTTAACACCAAGAAGGCTGTTTTTGATGGTTTAGTTTGTCTGTGTCTACGTTTAGAATAGAACAAACAATATTCAACGAGGCAGGACTGAGAACATCATCAGTAAATAACATTCTGAAAACTCCAACTCTATTAAAATCATTCGCCATAAAGTAAACTGGAGCGTAGTCTTACGTCTGGCTAAGACTGCAAACACTGAGGCTGCTCGACAAGAGAGAGACGTGAAAAATGCGTACTATCGTCACCACCATCACTACTACTGCTACTACTACGACTACTACCACCACCACTACTTCTCATCATCACCACCACCACTACCAACACCAGCGTTTTTCTCGGAGTATATTCTCATGTGTCACTTCTATATTCCCTTCCTTCACTGCCACCACCCTCCCTCCCTGGCGGTGTTGTCAGGGCCTCGCTATCACCAGGCGGCGCCGTGGCAGCACTCCCCTGGTGAACCCTGAGGCGGCTGCTCCCTGGAGGTCTTTTCGCGCCTCATTTAAACTGACACCGCCTCTTCCAGTCACTTCACCGCAAGAACCTTAACACACACCCTCGCCACTCTGCGGGCCTGCTGACCTCATCGACCACCATCCTTTCGGCGTTACGAGCCCCTTATGGGAGACAGGGCTGGGGCTCGTGCAGGCAACCCCATCCTTTCCGACTTTCTCCTCATAAAAGGTCACACAGCCTCGCAACTGCCTCCCGCGCCTGTCCCTGCGTCGCTGCCTCCAGACACACGGCACATTAACACACCCAACACACGCAAGCACTCCAAGTCTGCACGAAGTTATTGGCACCGTAACGTCCCTCCTGCTCGGTGCTTTTTTTCTCTTTTTCTCCACGGGCCAGATCGATCAAAGACTTTACCAGTGCTTCTATAAATCTGGAGGTGTAAGGGTGATTCATCAGGTTCTTCCAGCAGCTCACTGGCACAGGGTTATTGGCACTAACGTTACATCAGTGTTAGGTTTTAGGCTGAGTTGATCAAAGTTTATAACCAGTGCTGGTGTGAACTAAAGGATAAGATCATTGGTATTCCACGGTTCTTTTTTTTTCGCATTGGTGGTGTAGAGTCTCAGCTGAACTATTATAAATGTGGGATAAATACTTAAAAAAAACAGTAATTTGTGATATAGTTTTACGCGCATTCTAGAAAACATGTGGAGGTATTTCAGAATGCAATATAAGGTTTCATTTAAATTCAAATACCCATCACACGCGTAGAAAAGGTTGCTTTGTGTTACTAACATTACACTGAATGACTGGATGACTGACTGACTGACTGACTGACTGACTGAGAGACTGACAGACGAGTATATTGTTTGAGTGAATGATTGACTGCTAGAAATGACAGAAAACCGAGTTCTAATGGATTACCTTTCAATCATTACTTACATTGCATCGATTCATTTACTCATTGATTATTATAATGGACTGCAACATGAGGCCAAACACACAACTGTCATTACTCAACACTGGCTGGCCGCTATACATACACACGCAATACATATAACTGCCACACTGGAGCTTTTCTTTTTTCCATTTTTTCCTTTTTCGAGAGGAAAGGATGAGTCGAGTTGCGAACTTTCCTGTGCAAATTCTTTAGCTGTGACTGAGACGCAATCCATGAGAGAAATCAGCAGAATCATAACTTTGTGAAGCATTCATTACCGAGTCACGTCTCATTGTACTTGCATGAGCATTTATTTATGGCTGGAATCGTGAAAACATGGAAAGTCTGATGCATGCACGAGGGAGTTCCGAGTCTTGAACTCAGCATTCCCAAACGTTTCGGCGTCTTATCTCGTCTATATTTCACAGACTCTAGTGGAAGATATTAAGGTTTTCAAGGATGTTTTTCGTGATTCCAGCGATGGTTTAACATGTTTTCTCTGCATCATTGAAGAAAAGATGGTTGTGGGAACGTGACTAATCATCTGTGTGGTCTGTGGAAGTAATCGTGGTGAGAGAACAAAGTGTTTAATTATACAAGAATGCAATCAGCACACTCTGCCCCGTAATCGCTGTGTGTTCGTGCGAGTTTTCATATTTGATATTACAAAACTCCCATGCTCTTTATTACATGAATGATGAAGGCGCTGCTCCTCTTGAATGTAACTGTACTGCGCACACACACACACACACACACACACACACACACACACACACACACACACACACACACACACACACACCAGGTGACATCCAAGAAAACCACGAAAAAATCTACAATTTGACAAAGCAACAACTGCAAAAAAAAAAAAAAAAGTTGAAAAATAAATATGTACTAGTTGGTAATGAAGTGATTGATTGCATTCACTGGTTGTCACAAACTGCAGCCATTGTTTGGGGTACAATAATGTTTTCCATACAGGATATGCATTGCCGTGTTTCGTAAGTTGAATACTAATAAAGTCCATTCATGTGCTGTAATTAAACACTATACACTGAACGTAAGAATGGGCACTTTTCCTTTGATTAGTGCAACATTAGGCTTTGCGCTTCACTTCACACGACGCGATGTAGAACAGTAAGTAAGTGTGATAACTGATAACACTATATTGATACTCGCACGTGGCCATCAGCTTGTTAGTGCTCAGACAAGTGTGAGCTTTATAAGATTAGAATAATTTATGAGTAAGAAAGAGTTATGGTTTAAATCACATGGTTTCTTGCAACTTCCTTTACATTTTTATAGGTGAAAACTACCTTACTGCGAAAAAATGAAACACACAGGACTGGTTTGTGATGTCAGGAAGTGATTCAAGAGTTTTTTTTAACGTAAGAGAGGAAGACTGGCCAAGGACAACAAAAATATGAAAAAGAAAAGACCCACACAGTTGTCAGTCTCCTTATAGAGCCGATAGGATTAGCCAAAGGATGTGATGTCAGGCAGTGATTCAAGAAAGTTTACGTAAGAGAGGAAGACTGGCCAAAGACAACAAAAATATAGATAAAAAAAAGGCCCACACAGTTGCCAATCTCCTTATACAGCCGACAGAATTAGCCAAAGGATAGGGACAAATGTATAATAGTGCTGGTGACTGTGATGAAATGGTGATAGCGGTGGTTGTGGTGGTGGTGACGAAAGACTAAAAGAGAAGGTACCATTTTTAATATATGTAGTGGTGATGCAAATAAGGTTAGAGATGTGGTGGTGATTGCAGTGGTGCAGTGGTGGTGAGATGAGTGTGTGGCAATAATATCATGGCGGTTGGTGATGACATATGATGAATGTGACAGTGAATAGTGATGATGACACGAGTGCTATGGTGATGGTGGTGACTGCATGTGGTGACGATGACGAAACAAAATGGTGATGATAAGAAAATGTGGCAACAGTGTCTGGTACATACGAGTAGTTATGACTGATGATGGTGAGATAGTGATACGTTACGAAATAAGAAATCGATGGTGATTGCATTGTGAATAACAGCTGGTAAAAATGCTAATGGTGACAAGTGGTGTATGGTGAAGTAGTAAGTGTAAGTATGGAAATAATGAGTACTAGTAATGGTGATAGTTTGTTATGATGGGATGAGGCGAGAAGGAATGAATGTTGAAGTGATAATAATGGTAACTAGTATGAATCTAGAAACAGTGAAGAACAAGGACCAGGAGGAGGAGGAGGAGGAGGAGAACTAGAAGAAAAGCATTATGTTAGTTATGACTTCAGTATAGCGAAAATAGTGTTATGAGAGTTTTGTGTGGAGAAGACACAGGTGAGAAAAAGAGGAAGAGGAGGAGGAGGAGGAAGAGGAGGTTGAGGAGGAGGTTGAGGAGGAGAGGAGGTGGTGCTACTGGTAGAGGAGGAGGTGGAAGAGGTGGAGGTCTTTGCTTCATTGGGCGACCTGAAGTAAGAGTGAGGTTTCAATACATTTGTCCCTGAATTTTGGCTAATTCTTGACTATTTATTAAGGGAACCAGCATTTCAAGAGACCCTTTTTTTTCTTATATTTTGTTGCTCTTGGCTGGTTTTCCTCCTAAATAAAAGAAAAGTGGAGAAAGTTTGCCCTGAAGTGGAATTATATAGATACTGATGATGAGGAGGAAGATAACAGGCGTGGTGATGATGATAGTGATGGTGATGAGCTGGAGAGGGTTCGACGTGGTGATGGTAGTGATAATGATGGTGGTGGTGATAGTGATAGTGGTGGTGATAGTGATAATAGTAGTGATAGTGATGAGTCAGAGAGTGTTCGGGCTCACGGCAGATGGCGCAGAATGTAGAACTCACGCCTCACGCACGGCAGTCAGTCACGCAGTCAGGCGGCAAAGGAGGCGAGTTGGCGCTTCTCACCCATCTGTACCGTGCGCCCTTTGTTCGCCGCCGGTCTGGGGAGTAATTAAGTCCCTTTTATTACCTACTGTGTTTAAACGACATGTATTGTTCATTTAAATGTTTGCCGGGAAAGGAATGTGCTCATTTCAGGCGTAGGGTCTCGCAGGGAGCTTTCTATGGCAACGTGAGCAGCGGTAAGTATTTCCGCCACACATACCTGCCACCCGTTATACCCGCCGTGAAAGGATTCAAGTTAATTACGATTAGATTTCAAGCGTTATTAAGTTAAAGTCATTAACTCCCGCATATTTTCCCCTCGGTGCTCTGTGGCAGACTAACACACGCGAGCGGCGCCACACGACCGCGTTGTTGCGTTACTAGAGTCAGTAGGTCAGCCACACACGTCACCTCACCATGATGGCCACTTCAAAACCTGCTGGACCGCTCTGACAGGATATCACGACCACTCTCCATTCCTCTGTGCTTTCATGCAGAGTCCACGTCTACGTCCTTACGCCAGTCCTTGTCCACGTCTGCACTCCAGGACCAGCAGGGCACACGCACCATCCGGGACACTTGTAAGCCAGGAAATGGGTACGAGTCATATTGTCCTGCAATGTTTGTGTAGACAACGCCTCGTAAATAGAAAGATTATTTAAGTTTGCATATAAGAGTATATTGTAGAGAACCCTGTTCCTCGCAGCACCCCTTGCCGTTGTCGGGTCTGTCTCAGGCAACCCCGATAGCTGTGACATTGCCAGCACAGCAGGAGAAGTGAACGTGATCGTGAGCTTCTCTGTGATTTCATCCGTATCCACATTCCTGGCGGAGTCCACGTCCGTCTAATACAAACCTGTTTTGCTTGGCGGAAAGGACTCGCATGCATTGTCCATTGCGTTCGTATGACATCTCGCCACCAATAACAGGCTTTCTCCTTCTACAAAAACCATTACAACACAAGGCCTGCTACATAAATAATACGCTCATCTGCTTTATTGAAGGACAGGATTTCTCAAAACAATGAACACTTCTCTTTCTGAGGCACTATAACATGCGATCTTTTAAAGACTGTTGGCAGGATGATAAAACATTACTACACAGCTTAGCGGTGAAGTCACTAAAAAATGCAAACATACCAAGACCAAAAAAGACCGAGAAAACGCAGTCTTCTTAAAGGAGATGAAAAGTATTAAAACAACAGAAGTAAAAAGAATAATGCCCGAGGTATTTTGAGTCCCTCGCCTGAAGGAATCCAAGTCATAAGATAGTCTCTCTTTTATTGGGCCTGGAGAGGACAAAGGAAGCATCGACAACACCAGACTTCCAGGGACTCATCAGCCTCGCATACATAATTCCTGAGTGGTGCTCGGTTGCCGTGGTGGCAGGTGTTAAGCTGCCGGCAGGTAGATGAAAGACTCAGGATACTGGTTACTAAATTTTACATTAGTGCATAGAGAATGTGAACGAAATAGTGACGAGTGTGCTGCAAGTGTTGCGTGGCGGGGAGGGGAGGGAGGGAGCCAAGCAGTTTGCAGCCTCACAGTGGCAGTAACCATGTAATTAAAGGAAGAAGACAGCAAGAGAAGCAATACCACGGCGGCAAGTGGGACTGAAGAAAGTCAGTTAAAGGAGGGGAGCTGAGGAGACAAAGAGACCTTCATTGTTTAAAGGAGGTGTGTGGGAGAACCCGCCGCACACTTAGTGAACTTCGGGCGGGGACAAGCCAGACCCCTGCATGGAATGGACACGTGAATGGCGACGGGAGGAATAAATGACGGTGGCGGGGCAGAGCGACAGACGAAAGGCGGCGTCACTGCGGGGTGAATTCGCCCAGTGTGGCAACGAGCTTTGTGGCGGCCTTGTCAACACGGAACGCCTGGCCACTCCTCCTGCAGGCTGGTGACGAGGCTGAACAATGTACTACGCCACACACGCACACCACGGCCCCTTCCCGCCATCCCAGCAGAACAGAAGGTGCCGGAACAGACAGCGTTGCCAGTGACGTGATAACATGCCTGAATTTGTGCTTTACATCGAAACTTTCATTTCTGCGCCGTGGCCAGGCTGTTCAATCACGGGGCGGCGGCGGGTGGGCGTCCCTCAGCATGGACTGGTATGGTTCCGGCTGCTTCTTTTATTTCTCCTGCTTCTTCATCTTCCTTTTTATTCTTTTCTTTCTATACTGCCTTTTCCTCTTGCATTTTCTTCTTCTGTTTATTTTCTTCTTCTTGCTCTTTCTCTTCTTATTATTATTCTTCGTCTTCTGCCTTTTCTTCTTTCTCCTCCTCCTCCTTCTCCTTTTCTTCTTCATCTGCTTTTTTTCCTCCTCCTTTTTTCTTCTTTCTCTTTCTCTTCTTCCTTTTCTTCTTTTTCTTCTTTTTCTTCTTCTTCTTCTTCTTCTTCTTCTTTTTCTTTTTCTTCTCTTTCTTCTCCATCTCCTCCTCCTTCAATACCTTTCCCCATAAGAGGAGTGTTCCTTATCAGCTGCTTCCACTCCCTCCTGCCTCGGAGTGCGTCGCCTCCAGTGAACCTTTCCCCACGCAGGTGTTTCACTGTACTGTCATTCCACCTTAATGTTGACCTGCCTCGCCTTCAGCCTTCCGTGGGTCACATTCTATAAAACTCAATCAATCTTTATTTATCTATTCTTATTAGTTATCTATTTGTTTTTATTCTCGTTTTGTTTTGTATAGATCTTAAACAAAACATGGAAGATTTTAATTCAAACATATTTGTGTGGTGATTGGCAGCTGTTCTTTACTAAACGAAGACACATTTTATATATGTAAAATAGTTTTCTTCATTCTTTAGAACTCTGGTACAGATAATAATCATAAAAAATCTATTTCAAATGACGACACTTCAAATACATTTTTTCGATTAATATGCACTTTTCTATATCAATATTCTTCTTTTACGTTCCATAATTTAATCATCTTAGACGAATTAATTTCATGGCAAATTCTTTTTTTTTTTTCCAGTAGAGGTCTGGTCCAGTGTTAGAACACATGAAAAGTTTCAACATTTTTCTGATAGTTGCGTTATATCTTTTATTTAGTGGAAGAAAAATCATTATACAAATGTGAAATAATCTTTTGAGTTCTTAGTAATGCAGTGCAGATCTTTATCATATTTCATCAAAGAAAAAATAAAAACACCAGGTTTACGACCATTCTGGATTCAGTGGTTTTAGTTATGGACAAAAGGCAGACTAGCTAAGGGTGGAGTCTTGCTGGGACACACAGAGAGAGGAGACCTGCTGTGAAAATCGAAGACAGACGACGGGGCGGTGTCAGTAAGGAAGATAATAGCAGCAGTAACATGAGCACTATTGACATGATTGGTAAAGTTGTGCTATGTATTCAGAGTTGCAAAGCAGTGTGATGCAGTCAACGGTGTAAGTGTTCATGATTTTTGAGCACGAGCCGCTGTACCTGATTATTTGTATCAAGACATTTCAGTCACTCGAATAAATGCTGAGACATTCAGAGGCGAGGCGTGAAACACAGGGTTCACATTTAGCACAGTGAGTCCAGCAGGAGCAAACCAAAGCATCATTGGCCTCGTGTCTGCGTCCTGCACGCCGTGCCTCGCTGCAACACGCTGGTGCGGGGAATGGAGGCTGGTAGTCTGGCAGGGAATGCGTGGCGGGTGTGCAGTGCTGCCCCTGGGGACACTCCTGCTTAATATTTAATGCTCTCCCGCCACCGGTCTTTGGACGCCATTTTTTTACCTTTCAGGAGCCTTGCACGAACTTCACACCAAAATATTCGGGTTTGCGCCCAAACAATTCCGAAATGAAAACAAAGTCCCGACAACAATCCCCAGACGGACGAGATGTAATGTTTTCACCCGTCCACCAATCCACCGTCCGCCCGCCTGCCAGCCAGCCTGCTCGGTAACAGCCCGCACCACCCTGTCCGTCACTGCCGCCTGCCGCCGCCGTGCACGGGATGCATCGTATCATCCGCTGCACAAGTACAAGTCACGTGAGAATAACTGCATGACCCAAGCGTTAGTTTATACCAGCCTGCGTCGCCAACCCCACCTCACATCCCCCCATCGTCCCCCACTTTCACTTCTCCCATTGCCCCAAGCCACTACCGTCTCGGCCGCCGCCGCCCTGAGAAGAGCAGGTCCACGTTTCTGCTTGGCGGCTTATTGCTGCAAGACCAACACAACTTGAGCCTCATAAGTTAATCCAAGCGGCTGTCTCGCAGGTGACTTGCGCGGCCCAAACAGCTGCCGTCTCGGCCGACCCACCCCTCGCAAAATTACCTTCCTCCCTGAACCTCAGTCTGCCAAACATTAAATATTTTTTCCCTAAAGAAGGCACAAAAAATACGTCGCTTCGTTATTTTTTCCGAGCGAGTGCACAATGCGGCGGGTGGCCAGCAGGGGGCTAACAGGGCTGAGGGCACGCACGCAACACAACACACCCACGTAAATCCCGCGGGCGTCTGTACCCAGCCCTCCCCCGCCCGACACCCAGGGCCCCTGAGCCTGTCAGTTCCCGGCGAACACAGCCTCTCACCACCCCTACACCAGCACCACCACCACCATCCGCCCTGCCTGCCTTCCTGACTCCTGACACGCCCCTGCCGGCCCTCACATGCCGCCATCCTGCCATCCTCCAGCCCCTCCTTCACCCATGTGCCCCAATGCCACATACACAGACCGACAGACAAGTAGATATATAGATAGACAGAGAGAAAGAGATGAATACATACCAACTGACTACAGCATCCATTTAGCAATATGATGAAAAATAATGATCCTTCAGGTTTCAAAACATTTGTCCTTGACTTTTGGCTAATTCTATACCGCCTTTGAGAGAAGTGGCATTTCAAGTGGGCCTTTTTTTTAACCTTTAGTGCCCTTGGCTGGTTTTCTTTCTTGCATAAAAAAGAAAAAAAAAAGATAGTGTTGGATAGGAGTGTTTCACAAAATGTCTACAAGGGGAAAAACTCCAGTCTGTTTCAGGACACGTTTGACCTTAAGGCATGAGGGGAAGGAATGGAAACACACTCCATAGTTATGCCCTGGCCTGTCCTGCATCATGAATCATATTGTTTTAGTGGTAAATGTTTTCGTAATCTATTTATTCATTTGTGCTCTAATCCCTAAATTTACCATCCTTTTGCTTTGGTTTCTTACTTCTCTAGTTTTTAACCCATCTTCAACAAAAGAACTTTCACTTATCTATCAATTTGCAACCTTCTATCTGATCACCTGTATGGATTCTGTCTAGGTCTAGGCTGTTCTACTTCTGGCCATCTTTTAAGTGAGAGCGTGTATAGTAAGTCGCTAAGACAGAATGGGGCCAGTCTTCACATTCCACGCACAGCTTCTGACAACTTTTCTAAGTCATGATAAGATTGCGTCTTTTGGCCTCGCTGTGACACGCTTCGCCAACTGATGGTGTTCTATTAATTTTAAGTTTTCTTTCTGGCCGTTCTATCACTGCTGTGGTAGACGGTCACTATTCTGATAGATCTATTAACAGTTGCATTCCTAAGGATATCTTCCAGTACAAAGTTTTCATATTGTTCATCAATGATCTCTTAAA
>NC_059270.1:4422859-4430359 GCF_017591435.1 Portunus trituberculatus
GAGAGAGAGAGAGAGAGAGAGAGAGAGAGAGAGAGAGAGAGAGAGAGAGAGAGAGAGAGAGAGAGAGAGAGAGAGAGAGAGAGAGAGAGAGAGAGAGAGAGAGAGAAATGAGAACCGAGAAATGAGAAAGAAAGGATCTGGCCAAGGTAAGGAGGAGCAGGAGGAGGAGGAGGAGGAGGAGGAGGAGGAGGAGGAGGAGGAGGAGGAGGAGGAGGAGGAGGAGGAGGAGGAGGAAGATTAAGAAAAGATATTCCTAAAAAGAACAATAGTAATTTTAACTCCGTCCTCTACTTAATATCGAAAGTATTCAATAGTTAAGATTTACGCGAGTGTGTTCGAACGAGTAGGCGTGGCATGGACTTGAGCTCCGTCTGACACCGCACCCCCATCACACACATCCTCCCTTGTCCACTGCCCGCGTCTTACTGCTGGGCGAGTGGGTATTGGTCAGAGGTTATAATGTACTAAAGCCTTCGTTCTTTGGCAGTGATAGTGGTGTGTTATGTACGTATGGGTGTATGAGGGTGTTTATCACAAAAGCAGAGGAGACTTAAGGAGACTCGTGAGTGAGTGAGCCTTTTTCCTTTGTTTTTTTTTTTACCCTTGTCCAGTTCTTCCCTATTACATAAAGATAAACAGCAAAATACTACTATCATTACCACCATTACCTCTACTGCAACTACTACTACTACTACTATTACTGCTACTAAATTTACCACCCACACAACCACATCTGTTTTTTTTTTTCACGTTTCTTGTTGTCTCTTCGTGTAACCTAATTTATCAATGAGTTTAATCCCGCACCTAGAACACACACACACACACACACACACACACACACACACACACACACACACACACACACACACACACACTCACTCTATTACGCCCAACAATCCAGCGCACTTCGACAGATCAATACCAGGTCACTCGACGCGTCTTGTTTGTTGTGCGGGCGTCCCTTCCCTCCCTCCCTTCCTCCTTTCCTCGCGCTCTATGTTGTTTTGACCTCTCCTAATGATTTCCACCTGAGTAGGCCGGAGTTAATGGCGCCTCCACCCTCTGTTTGCTCGTCTTCTAACCCTATCCATCCCTTACTACGTCCCTTTAAAGCTCTCCGGTGCTAGATCATTAGTAAGGGTTGAAATGATTAGATTGGTTTATTGGTGGTGATGGTGGTGGTGCTTGGATGGCTGGTTGGTTATATTTAGGGATTGGTGTGTGTGTGTGTGTGTGTGGTGATGTTTTTTCTTCATTTTTTTTGCTTTTCTCGTGTTTTTTTTTTTGTGTGTGTTATGTTTTTGTCTCTCCTCTTTCACTTTCTGCTTATTCTTCTGTTTCCTTTTTTTCTTTTTTTCTTTCATTTCTGTTCTTGTATTCTTCTTTCTTTTTTCTTTAGATGTTTTTTTTCTGTTTCCTTTCCTTTTCTCATGTTTTTTTTGTGTTATGTTCTTGTCTCTCCTCTCTTTCACTTTCTGCTTATTCTGTTTTCGTTTTCTTTTTACACATTTTCATTTTTATTCTTCTATTCCTCATTCCTTCTTATTCTTTGGATTTTCTTTATTTTTGATATTCTCGTTTTTCATTTCTTCTTTCAGTCATATTCTTCTCCTCCATTCTTCTCTCCTCTGTGTGTTTTTACCAGTTTCATTTGTTATTCCAATTATTTCCTCTCATGTTTCTTCTTTCCTTTTTTAACATCTTCTTCATGTCCTTTTTTTTTTCTTCCACTTCCTCTACCTCCTCAGTTTACAGTTTCTCTCATCTCTCCTATTATTTCCTCCTCCCAATTTCCCTCATCATTATTATTGTTTTCTTTCCCCCACTTCTGTCATCCATTAATTGTTCTTCCCATATTTCCTCTATTCCTCCTCCGTTTCTCCTCTTTCCCTCTAGTTACCATCACAAACTTATTTCCTCTTATTTACCTTCTGTTCCTCCTTTCATTCATATTCTTCCTATTACTCTCTTTTTTTTCATTAATTTCTTATCACTTCAGTTTTTCATTCCTTTCACTCATCTTTCCTATCCTGAATAGTTCATCACTTCCTCTGTTTTTCATTCCTTTCACTTCGATTCATTTTTCTTACCCATCCTCTCTCTGTTGCTCTATGTCCTTTCTTTGTGTTCCCTTGTGTATCTGTGGAGCAAAAAGAAGAATGGCTGGGTCTTGGGTGCTAAAATATCCTTCGATAATTATATACGGTACGTTGATCGCCTTCTTTTCTTCAACAGATCACTGAAAAGCAAAGGGCTTGAGTCTGATATGAGAGAGAGAGAGAGAGAGAGAGAGAGAGAGAGAGAGAGAGAGAGAGAGAGAGAGAGAGAGAGAGAGAGAGAGAGAGAGAGAGAGAGAGAGAGAGAGAGAGAGAGAGAGAGAGAGAGAGAGAGAGAGAGTAATGAAGGAACACACTGAAAGGAAAGGAAAGGAGGAGGAGGAGGAGGACGTTAAACAAGAAATGAAGGACAGCGAGAAGGAGAAATGCACACAAGAATTAAGGAGAAAAGGAGGAAAATTAAGGAAAAGAAAGAGACGAGAGGGAGGAAGAAGTAATGAAGGAGACGACGAGGGAAAACTGATACAAAACTGAGAGGGAAAAGCAGAGGAAAAATCCCAGACGAAAGAAAGAAGAGAGAGAGAAAAAAAAGGACAAGGAGAGAAGGAGGAATAAGAAATGAAGGACGGTAAAGAAAGAGAGAAGAAATGTAAATGAAAATGTAATACAAGGATGAATGCATGAGAAAAACGAAAAGAAGAGCAAAGAGGAGGAGGAGGAGGAGGAGGAGGAAGGACAAAAGGAATACTGAGCATGTAAGAAAAAGATTAATAAAAAGAAAAGGAAAGAGAGAGAAGAGACAATGATCACTAAATAAAGAAAAATGAAAGATATGAAAAAAGAAAGATAGGAAGAGTGAAAAAGAAGAAAGACTTGGTGTATAGACAGACAGTAAACCAGTAAACCAATAATAATAAATATTTCTAAATAAAATAGATACAATAATAGATAAAAATAGATAAAATAAAAAAAATAGATGAAAAATAGATTAGTGTCATTATTATTGATCTATCTGCTAATTTTGTGACATATTTTTCATCATCAATGTGAGAGTGGCGTGTTATCATACCCTACACATGGACAGAAGGAGAGAACGATGATGATGATGATGATGATGATGATGATGATGATGATGATGATGATGATGATAAAATAAAGAAATAATAGAAAAATAAATAGATGAATACATAAAGAAACAAAAGATGATGATGATGATGATGATGATGATGATGATGATGATGATGATGATGATGATGCTAACAAAATAAAGAAATAATACAAATAAATAAATGGACACATAAGAAAACGAAATACAAATAGAAAGAAATAACTTAGTAAAGAAACAAATCAAGTCAACATAAATAAGACAGATCTTCTCTCGCAGCCAGCCACTTGGAAAACACTCGTCACTTCCCACAAGCAGGAGGAACCATGCGCTTATTCTGAGACCTACAGCGTGCCATGAGGAAGACTTCACCCCTCTAGAAGCAATTACGGAAGGGAGGCGGTGCGGGAGTGACCAGTGTGCGGTGGACGTGTTTACTGCGAGGATGAACACTACCACCACAGGTCTTCCCATTCTCTTCTTTCTCACATGTATAATTACGTGTTTCTAAACGTTTGGGCGTCTTATCTTCACTGTTTTTATCCCTTTCACTGCGACACGAAACAATTAGCAGCACGTGTGATAATTCATGAAGGGTTTATAAGTATCTATAATAAAAAAGAAGTTATCGATGAAGGAACACATTTTACTTGCTGTAGGAGAATTAAAATGTGTCTGAGATTGGTATATAGGGAAATGTGTACGAGGAAGCGGTCAAAGGGTTAAATAAAAGGTAATAGAGGTTATTAGCGCTTTTAAGGAAGGTTTCGTGGTTCCAGTGACAGTTTTACTAGAACCCCTCAACACTTTCTCACTTGCTGTATAACCACTGGTGTTTCTACAAGTTTTAGTACTTTATCCACACTTACACAGGGTTTATAAGCATCTATAATAAAGTTACCGACGACAGGAACACATTTTGCTTGCTGTAGAAGAATTAAAGTGTGTCTGAGTTATTGGTGTATAGGGAAATGTGTACGAAGAAGCAGTCAAAGGGTTAAACAGAAGGTAATGGAGGTTGTTAGTATTTCATGGAGGTTTTTGGGGTTTCGGGGATCTAGTGACAGTTTGCCTAGAATCCTTCAACACTTTCTCACTTGCTACTTGCACCAGCGTTTCTAATGAGTGCCTTATCCACACTTACGCAGGATCTGGTAAGGTTATTGATGTTTTTAAGGGAGCTTTCGTGATTCTAGTGTCCGTTTAACAAGAATGATGTATAATGAATTAGACATGGGAATGAGAATGCGACGAATCATCTCTGTGGCTATTAGAAACATTGCTTGTGAGAGAGAAAAGGCGTTCAAGACCACAATCCGATGATATTTTTAGACATTTGTCCTTCGTGTATTCTAAGGCACCTTGAAGACTATTAGTGAAGAAATAACCTACGTAGCTATACTTTGAAGACCACGTAGGAGAAATCACTAAACAATCCAAGTATTACAATAGTTAACTGGTAAACTTATAGTAGCAGTAGTAGGGGCTGCTTCGGGGAAAGGTGGTGGCAGCTGTCTAACCTCTTCATGACTAAAGAAATCTCTCCATTAAAAGAAAAAAAAAAAAAAAACAGTTTGCCAATACGAGCATCACATAACGTCCTCCCCCTTCCGCCCAGCCCAGGCCAGCCCAGCCACCACCACCTCATTATGCCACGGTATCACATTACGATGCTTGTAAAAGATGTGTGTGCGATAAGTTTCCTCCCCTCTCTCTCTCTCTCTCTCTCTCTCTCTCTCTCTCTCTCTCTCTCTCTCTCTCTCTCTAGTTATTTATCTATCTGTTCATTCTTGTAAATTGAATAAGATTGAAATGAATAGAGTGGAGAAGGTTGGAAGAACTTACTATTACTACTTCTACTACTACTACTACTACTACTACTACTACTACTACTACTACTACTACTACTGCTGCTGCTACTACTGTTACTACTACTACTACTACTACTACTATAACTATTATTACCACTTATACTACTACTACTACTACTACTATTGATACGGCAACTATTTCTACCACTACTGCTACAACTACTACAACAACTACAACAACTACTACTACCACCACAACTCCTACTTCGAGATGTGTGTACTTTTATAAACACAGCAAGACATTGAAATCACAATACCACCACCTCCACAACTACTACCACCACCACCGCCACCACCACCACCACTACTCCAACAAATGAACAGAGGAGCAGCGAGCAGTTTTTGTACACCCAGCAAGATTCCCTCAGCAGCAAACAGAGCGAGGAGTGCAGACAGATTTCCAGATGGGAGGGGAAGAAAAATTGAAGCATCGAGAACCGGGATGGGGACCCAGACTGGACCACGGGGACTTAGGAATGGTTGGGACAGTCGGGGTATCAGTGACAGGCGATACAAGTAGGAAAGGCGAGGGAAAAACGAAGCACTGAATAAAAAATAAAAAGGAAAGATAAAAAAAAGAAAAAGACGAGGGCAGATGCAATATTGACACGGTGAATTGCAGAGGAAAAGGAACCTTGGTCAGAGGGACGGAAAAGGTGAGATTAGCGACAGATGCGTTAGAGAGAGAGAGAGAGAGAGAGAGAGAGAGAGAGAGAGAGAGAGAGAGAGAGAGAGAGAGAGAGAGAGAGAGAGAGAGAGAGAGAGAGAGAGTGTGTGTGTGTGTGTGTGTGTGTGTGTGTGTGTGTGTGTGTGTGTGTGTGTGTGTGTGTGTGTGTGTGTGTGTGTGTGTGTGTGTGTGTGTGTGTGTGTGTGTGTGTGTGTAGAAATAGAGTACTGCTAAAGACGATAAACAGACAGGCAGGGACAGACAGGTTTACTGCAAGGAAAGTGACAAACACCAAGGAAAAGAGAACAGGGCCAAGAATTAACAGTGATAAAAGAATTTGGACGATAGAAATGACAAGAAGTGACTGAGAAAGAGCGTTAGACATGATAAAGAGGACTAAGAGGAGGAATAGGAGATGCAAGAGGTGGTCTGAACATGACAGGAGAGACAGACAGGAGAAAACTAAGAGAGATAAAAGAGAGTATCAGACGTGAAGAAAGATGAGAAGAAGGAACAAGAAGGAGACGATGAGATACGCAAGCATAACAAAAAAAGTAAAGATCAGAGAGATAGAGAGAATGAGGAATAAATGTAAAAGTAAGAAAGAGATATTGAGAAGACAACAGGAAAATCAAGAGAGACAGATGAAGAAAGACAAAGAAGAAAAAGGAGGAAGAAAGTCACTAAATTAAAGAGTGAAGATGCTTGTTAACTCTTGCGTTGCTGAGATGGACAGCAAACAGGCGACAGGAGAGTCATAAGTAGCAATTTTTGGGCATCGATGTATTAGAATGAGATAGAGACATGCAGTTAACAATTTCAAAGGAGCGGCAGCAGTGGTAATAAAGATCAAATGACAATAACGCCCATACTCAGAAACGCTTTCACCTTTCAACTATGACAATTTTCCAAGGCCACAGACACAACTAGTCGGGTTTTCAAGACAATTTCTCCCTTTAATAAACTAGAAATCTTGCCAATCTATCACCAGAACCCTAAAATTACTCCTTAAAATACGAGTATCTTAACCTCTTCAGTACTAAGACGCATTTTATTGACATTAGGAAGGGTCTATGGAGGTCAGACGATTAATGACCTGAGTCTTCGCTATTTCAATACCCGACATGAGTTTTGAAGACGTATAAAATCACAAAATAGGCAGAAGAATAAATATGAAAATGCGTCATGGTACTGAAGGGATTAAACTGGAGCCTTTTTCTTTTATTTTACACCTTGCTGGGTTTTCACGGGAATTTATGGGCTAAAGGGGATAGTTTTTGTGGTACCTCCTATCTGAAAACCCACCCGCTAGGAAACCGTTGCCCTGAGTGAGGAAGCCCAACCTACACTCGGACCGTGGACAGGATTCTGGAAAGCAGTGATGGTGAGAGAGCAAAATGTTTCAGAATACAAGAATAAGAGATACAAACACTGCACCATTACATTCATACAAACAGACAGAAGGAAGGAAAAAATAAGGAAAAATGAGAGGAGAAGGAATAATAGAGAGAAAGTGAGTGAAAGGTAAGAGGTGAGAGGTAAGGGAAGGTGAAGCTGTGAGAGGTGTCGTCATAACTAGTATACGCCTCCAGGCACTCTCACTCTCTCTCTCTCTCTCTCTCTCTCTCACTCGCTCACTCATTCCCTCGCCTCGCTCTGTGGAGTAATTATCTGGACCCTAATTAACGTTCACTTCTCTCTCTCTCTCTCTCTCTCTCTCTCTCTCTCTCTCTCCAGATATTATAATCATTTTCTTATTTTTCGTCTTTTTTACGTATGACAAAATTATGAACAATCTTT
>NC_059270.1:4435359-4465359 GCF_017591435.1 Portunus trituberculatus
AAAAGATATACAAGTCATGAATGATACAAACACACATAATGATACACGAAACACCCTTCCTTGCCTTGCTCTTCAACGCTGTCCTTGAGGAGGCGTGGTGTTGGCGCGGCATTCACTGACTCTCGTGGGTGAAGCGGCTTGCCTCGAGAAGACCCAGAAATTTATCTTCCCAAGCGAAAGTAATGACGCTTGGAGGGATCTTAATTATGAGTCAAAGAAGTGTGCAAGGAACATCAATAGTTCTTAAGACTCTTCTACCTTTTTCCACGACTATTTTGCCACAAACGATTAGCTAGTTTCTCAAGACTGTTCCTTCTGTTAACTATGCATAAATCGTCTTCTTCTGTCACTAAAATCACACACACAAAAAAAATTTCAAAATCCATGTGATTTCATCTAGGATCTTTATTTAATTTAGTGCAGGTGCGGCGTATAGGTGTTTTAAAATACCATCCTGAGCTGAATAGAAGCGAACGGGAGGTAACACAAGTTTAAACTAAATCTTCCTACTAGAAATAAATAAATACGACAAGATGAACACACATATACACACACGCAGACAGACACAAACACACACACACACACACACACACACACACACACACACACACACACACACACACACACACACACACACACACACACCAGGGCACGTCTTGAAGGTGCGTGTTCGTACTCAGAGGTACAGCGCTACACCCGTGACCCACACTTCGCGGCGCCCAAATGAATGCATCTCCTTAAAACGTTCCTTTTGACTTGGGGGAAGAAAAAGGGAAGAAGAAAGGAGAGAAGAATCACAAGCCAAATATTGCCCTTCCTGCCTCGACGACTATCAGCCTGGAAGCGGCAAAACAAAAGCTGAAACTGGTGCGCCGGTAAGTTCTCGATCACACTTGCCCTTTTCACCATAATAGTGTTGAGGCTTTCTCCGCCACCACCACCACCACTGCCGCTGTTGCTCCTACTGCTGCTGCTGCTGCCTCGCTGGTTCTCTCACTTCCAGCGGCAGGGTAAGCAGCCTCGGCACACCCACACGTTCATGGTGATGTGCTTGCATTCAATACATTGTCAGGTATTGATTTGTTCTTTGCAGTAATGGAAGGTGGTTTTGTGGTACGTTTTAATTGGATTTCACCACCACATCGGTGTTTTGATATTATGTATCCTACACTTTGTTTTAATACAGAATCTATTCTTGTTTTCTTTAAAGCAGAGTTGTTGTTATGTTGTGCCATGCGGATAAAATGACAAACTTCGCATATGTAGTGACAAACTGCGTGATGACTGGTGGCGGAACGGGACGAGCCTGCCTGTGATAGCAGTGTTGAGAGGAAACGTGCGATATAGCGGGAAAGACCTGCCAATGTTATAAAAGTCCACACGCTCCACACACTCCACACGTAACACGACCGCGGTTCACCTTTCAGACGCCAGCGACCAGTTCTTGCGATATCGGCGAAGGAAATAGACAATCATCATGCATGCATTGACATTTTCCATTCTAATCATGAAGTACATAATATTCGGCAATCTCTCCTGAACTCGGGTCAGCCGCAGCACATGAAGCACTCTTCGCCTCCCGATCACTTGCATCAGCTTCTATTTGTGAGAGTTGATGCTTGTCATGCTGCCACTTCGTGAGAATCTGTATCTTTATAGTATCGAAACAGGAAGTTGTATTATGCATGGCTGAGTTTCCTGTTGATGTGTGCAATTCCGGAAAAAAAATGTGCAATATAACTGCAAGAACATAAGCGAGGGAAGGGGAGAAGGGGTGAAGCAAGACGGCCATCCTGAACAGTCACCAGTTACGTTATCCTACTACCCTCTCAAAGTTTACTTTTTGAAATGAAACCGATATTCTCTAAAGATATGTAAAGATATGTTCTGTTACTTGATCAATCACTGAGCAGCGTCATACATTCTTTGCAAAGCAGCGAATCACATCAGCGAGAACTATCAGCTTGGCGAAGTGGAACAAATCTATCCTGCACTGTCAAGGAGTGTGTGTAACAACGAACACAATTGTTTGTGTTTGCAATAACAATTTCAGGAAGGAATATCATTACTACCAGAATAAAATTATATGTTTTCCCAATTAGTTTAGAAATGTCATGAAATGTGTGGTGTAAGTGAGCACTGAGGGTCAATAAGGTCACCACCGCGGGACTGAGCCGCCAGAACACGAGCTCGGCATTTCACAAGACACTGCGCCTCTTTGACACCGCCCCATGCACGCTTCGCAGCGAATGATTCGTTGCCTTCTCATTTTGACACAAGACAGAAATGAGTGCAATGAAGAAATGACACACACACACACACACACACACACACACACACACACACACACACACACACAAACAAAACTATCTAAAGTTTTATTCATATATATATATATATATATATATATATATATATATATATATATATATATATATATATATATATATATATATATATATATATATGAATAAAACTTTAAATCGTTTTATATGACAAGAAGTACCTGATGATACACGCTGCCATCAAGACCATGGAGGGAGGTGTTGATTGGCCGGTGGTCGCGGAAGGGAGGGTTGATTTGAAATGCACAAAGGCGAGTTGCTTCACACTCGCCTCACAAGTTCATGACTGCATGAAGATGAATCAACACAGCAAATGTCAACACAGCCACGTGCGGCCTGCTGCTGCTCTCAAGTCGACTGGCGCAGGTCGCTGCCCGAGCAACATGTTATTGTATTGCACCGCAAGGTAACACATCTCGGGGGAGTTCGCTGATGTCATCCACTGATTCAGGTAAACGATCTCAATGTAGCACGAACATTGTGTACATCTTTGTAATGAAAAATAGTCATCTAGTATGTAAAATAACATAACACACTAAAAGAAATAAACAATAAGATCTTTACCTATATTGAATTTTTTTTTTTTTTATGAAAGAGTGAAAGCTGGCCAAGGGCAACAAGAAAAAAAACATACTTGATTGTCAGTTCCCTTAAAGATCAAATAGAGTTAGTCAGAAGTCTGGGACAAATGTTTCAAAAGAAGTCAAGTCGTAGGAAGATGTCTGGTGTTGATTGCCACCACTGACTCACTGAAAAGAAAACCAAAAACTGTATCAATGTTCCAAAAGCCTGAAAGCGTCTCTTGGAGTTATCACAAACGCATTCAATCCAACAGACTTCATAAACTACACGCAACAAAGATGTGCATCCTTCGGTCTGACTGTGCTGAAAATCCCTGGATCTGAAGCAGGCAACCAGCCGCTGCTCAGAGCAACACTAAGCACCCTCATTCCAGTGTTTACTCTTCGGGGAGGACGCCGTTACCATGGTGCAGGAATTCTGACGCACCGCGGATCATTGTAAGTGGAACGAATGGGTGTGATAGTGCCATGACGGACGGAATTCATATAAAAGTGTGGTATTTAAAACACTAAGCCAGAGATGACTGAGGGGCTTAAGGTTTTCATCATTATATATGTTATTCTTAGAAGGGAGCTAGGTTTGCTCACAACACATGACGTAATGTGCGGTAAGAGAAAGAGTTGCCAGGTTAGTCGCCCGTAGATATTCAGGGAGAGGGGGAGGGATCGTGGGAAAAGAACGAGGTAAAAGAGTAAAGGTAAAAGTAAAAGAGGCGCTGGTTTAGTTACTTTATGCCAGGGCTCTCCTCTCCCCCTCCTGCTTCGGCCTTATAAAGCTCTCTCTCTCTCTCTCTCTCTCTCTCTCTCTCTCTCTCTCTCTCTCTCTCTCTCTCTCTGTCTAAGTGTCAGACTCTCTATTGCTTCTGCGTCACTCGGTTCCTCCTTCGTCAGTGTCAATATGTGTACACATATCAAGTTTATTTGCAGATAAGCCTGAGTGGCGAAACTCAGGACGCTACATGCAGTTCTGGCCGCGTGATTAGAGACAGGTAAGCGTGTGTGGGCAGCTCTGTGGCCAAGAATACCCGAGGAAACAGACCCTTGTGTAGGAGTAATGATGAATTATTGTGAAGAACAGCGAGGTGACAAGACGCAATTGTACGTCCACCAGGCGTCTACCAAACAAGGTGGTGTTGTGTTAACTGCTTGCTGGTATTGTGAGGCTTAGTTGATGTTTCAGTGAGTGTAAAGTTGTTTCTATGGACGGATGGACGGTCAGGCGGAGAAAAGAGAGAGAGAAAGAGAGAATAGACCAGATTAATCTATTCTCATCTGCATAACCATAAATTAAAATGTGATACAAAAATACGAGTCTAAAAACTTAAAAATAGTTATGAAAGAAAAAGAGAAAAAGAGAGAGAAAGAGAGAGTAAAGACCAAATCAATCTATTCTCTCCTACATAACCACCGAAAAAGACTGTAATACGAAAATAAAAGTCTAAAAAGCCATAAACAGCCATAAAAATAAGAGAGAAAGTTGTTTAACAATAAAAAGAGCAAAAGAAAACTGGAGATAAACGCGAAACCTAAGATTGGCGCAGGGCTGAGTTGAAAGTCCGTCCACTGCGGTGTATCCAAGGCGGCCACAAAGACCTCCCCGCGGCGCCTCAGAGGGATGACCACAAATCACAGGGAGTCAAGGACGCCACCGCTGGGTCGCGACGCCTCAGCCAAACTGGCCATCTGAGCGGAACAGGCCGGGCGATGAAAGAGAAAGAGCATAACCAGAGAGACAAGATATTAATGCGATCCATGTGTGTGTGTGTGTGTGTGTGTGTGTGTGTGTGTGTGTGTGTGTGTGTGTGTGTGGTGAGCAAAATAAGCCGTGATCTTTATCTAATGAGCTCAGTGGAGAATACTTTAAGAAATATATGTAAATTTGTAGTGAAAAGACAAGTCAGTGGATGTATTGCCTTTGAAGTTTGTGGCAAGTGAAAAAGACGGGAAAGGAAGGAGATTTGTAGGAAAGTGTACACAGGCGAAAGTTTCCAACACCTGCGATTGGGAAGATTCTGACATCCGGGGTGAGTGGCAGGAATTCAGCAGAGAGAGAGAGAGAGAGAGAGAGAGAGAGAGAGAGAGAGAGAGAGAGAGAGAGAGAGAGAGAGAGAGAGAGAGAGAGAGAGAGAGAGAGAGAGAGAGAGAGAGAGAGAGAGAGAGAGAGAGAGAGAAAACTTAGCCTTAGTCAAAACAGATGAGGACACAATATAAGATACAGTACATAACAACAACAACAACAAAACAACAAGAACAACAACAAAACAACAACAACAACAACAACAACAACAACAACAACAACCGGCGTTTGATGACTGGTCTGACCACACTGATTGGCTGTCATCAATAAGCCCCCTGACAGCAGAAACAGCGTACCATCAACTATCCCTATAAGACAAGAATATCAACTCTGGCCACACTCAGAGCCTCGCTACACCTGAAGCCAAAGAAGGGGGAGCTTAAATATTCCTGGACTTAGGTATTTGTGGTTAGATGTTCATTAAGGCACAATAAAAATCAAGGGCAATCAAAAGTTATAGATAAAAAAAAAAGGCTTTCTAATGTGCCAGTTCATAGAGATTAACTGGAGTATCAAAATGTGAGAGTGTCTTGATACCTCCCTCATAGTGCCTCTCACTATAGTAACTTCTATAGACGAAGTGTGTACGAGTGAAGAAATAAACACTAGTAAGACGTGACGAAAGATTAAACTCGACTCTCATTACTTCAGTATCACGACAGTGCAAAGATGTCCTCCAAAGGTCCTCCCCTGAGAGACACCTGGGCTTTAGAAACGCTTTGCTCTCTCACCACGACTATTTTCCAAGGCCACAGAGATGATTAACGGTGATTTCAAGAGTGCTTCTCCAAATAATAATGTAGAAATCTTGTCAATCTGTCTCTAGAACCTAAAAACACCTTAAAAACTGGTGTAAATTTAAATAAAACTTCTTGAAATTGTGGAAGTGAAGAGCAAAAGTGTTTGAGAATACGAGTCCTCTACACACCGTCGCTTCCTAACCTTAGAACGCTTTCCCTAGCTTACGTGCGGCGCTTCCTCACCACCCTGGGGCAAGTCAATCACGTCATGCCACCAGGGATCCGAGCACCAGGTGGAGACAGAGATGACACAGCGACTTCCTAACCCGCCACCACCTGACTGCAAATATTAGCGTCACCAACCACCTTACATGCTCACACCCTCCCGCCGCCACTCCGGTATGCAGCAGTGCCCGCCTCTCTCAGCGCCGGGAATGTTGCCTCGCTAATGTCTGTCTCTAATGGTCAAAACATCCCAAGGTGAGAGGCATTACAGGTTTCTCGTATACGTTTATCAGTGTCCAGTCGTCGCCTTCTCCCTGCTAGCTAACGGTCATCTCTCCCTGTCCTGCACCTGTCCATGCCTGCTGACCCAATGCACCTGCCCACCTGCTGACGCACACCCTGGCCAGACGAGTTACAAGAGAAATTGGTTCCGCTCTGCACAGCCTTGTTATCCCGCTGTAATCTGGAGGAACGCAAAGCCGCTTTCCTTCACCACCCTCAAGACCTCAAGAGCCTCGCATCAGCGGTCATCTGAAAGAGAGAGAGAGAGAGAGAGAGAGAGAGAGAGAGAGAGAGAGAGAGAGAGAGAGAGAGAGAGAGAGAGAGAGAGAGAGAGAGAGAGAGAGAGAGAGAGAGAGAGAGAGAGAGAGAGAGAGAGAGAGAGAGAGAGAGAGAGAGAGAGAGAGAGAGAGATGCTTCCCGAGTCTCGCCTTCAGGAATACATGCTCGATGAATCAACGAACACTCATTTACCACCACCACCACGTTCGTAACTGCTCCCAACACACACACACACACACACACACACACACACACACACACACACACACAAACCATAGACCACATTCAGCCTTGACCTGTCACCCTTATCTTTCATATATTTCATCCTCCATTTATTGCACACACACACACACACACACACACACACACACACACGGCGGTCCTGAGCCCCTGCGTGCAGCTCGTCAGGCGCGTCACACGGGGTGCAGGGAACACATCAGCAATGCCGGCAGAGGTGCCACTCCCCACCTGTTCATACTGAGTTCGCGATCTGTCCCTTCCCACCACCACCACCACCACCACCACACCACCACGCCGCCGCCGCCGCACCCTCCCGCCTCACTCACCACCTGGCAAAAAGAAGAAGAAAAAAAAAAAGAAACCACCCTAGGCATCCCACACGCCTTCCTGTCCACAAGACGCCCCAACCACCCGTCGGATCAGTGTCTCGAAAGTAAGATGCCTCACCAACCCCGCCACTGCCGCTGTTACTGCCACACACCACTACCATCACTACCACCACCACAATTACCACCACCAACAAGACACAAGGAAGAGCGACCTTCGGCATCTCGGCAACAAAGCGTACTATCATGAATGCGAATCTGTTGCGTGTCACCTGATACTAAATTGGTGTGTGGTGGCGGGTGTGTGTGCAGAACCCAGGTCACAGCGGCGCCCAGTGTGGTGTGTCATCATTACAGCGGCTGTCGAGGCGTTGGCACCACTTGCTGTTCTGCCCTCTGTTGTTGTATTGTGCTTGTAACACTAAGAACAGTCGCTGGTGGACATAATAGTAATAATAATAATAATAATAATAATAATAATAATAATAATAATAATAATAATAATAATGATAATGATAATGATAACAAAATAATAATAATAATAATAATAATAATAATAATAATAATAATAATAATAATAATAATAATAATACTACTACTACTACTACTACTACTACTACTACTACTACTACTAGTACTACAACTGCTACTATAACAACAACAACAACTACTACTACTACTACAACAACTACTACTACTAGTACCACTGATACAACATCTATTATTACTACTTTTTTTTTCTTTTATCCATCATTAGCCATGTTACCATACATCTGTTCCCTCCAAGAAAAGAAAAAAATAAGACAGTAGGAGTTAACCAACATACACACACACATGAATAACAAGACATACATATATACATACATACATACATACAAGAAAAGATACTAATACTTCTTCTGACAAAAGGATAAAGACAGATAAGGAAGAAAACACAATAATAAGTAAATCAAAACAAATAAAGAAGCAGATAAAGTAAGAAAAATAATAATTACTCGTACATCAACAAAAGACAAGAAATCACAAAGAGGAAGGAAAAAAAGAAAAGAAAAGAAAGAAAACCATAGAGACACTTTCAACTCTATATAAGACTTTTTTGAGCAATCACACACACACACACACACACACACACACACACACACACACACACACACACGTTTCAGACCGAGATATACAAACACTCTCAAGCCTTTTCATCAACACTTCTGCCGCATATTAACGGGGAGAGAGAGAGAGAGAGAGAGAGAGAGAGAGAGAGAGAGAGAGAGAGAGAGAGAGAGAGAGAGAGAGAGAGAGAGAGATATACTAAAATCGCTGTGCAGGATAAGACGGGAAACAAACACACACACACACACACAAGCCCTTCAGGTAACACACACAGATGAAGATGATGATGATGAGAAGGAGGAGGAGGAGGAGGAGGAGGAGGAGGAGAGGAGGAGGAGGAGAAGGAGAAGGAGGAGGAAGTATGTAAGAAGAGAGTCAAGTGAGAACAATCAATTAATGAGAAAGCGTGAAAGAAAGAAAGAGATGGAGATGATGGAAATTCCTCGGTGCATTAAACTATCAAACTAAGAGAGAGAGAGAGAGAGAGAGAGAGAGAGAGAGAGAGAGAGAGAGAGACAGCATCCGAAAAGCGAGACCCACGTGACGGCAACACCTGGATGAGACGCCCGCGGCCCGGATGTTCACTCGTCCCAACGCATCCCAGTGACCCTGACTTCGACGCAGCCCCGCTCTCCACCCCCGCCGAACGCCTCCAAGCCCTGAAAAACGAGCCTCGGACTTATGTAATCCTCCGAAATACGCTGTAGTGGGCTGTGGTGGCGGGGGCGTGGCAGGGGCCGCGTGGCTCTATGTGAGTGGAAGCTGAGGCGATGCGGTGGTGGTAGTGGTGGTGGTGAATGAAGAACGTCACGTGATGCCGCGCGATGCTTGATTGTTACTGTGATTATTGATATTGTGTGTGTGTGTGTGTGTGTGTGTGTGTGTGTGTGTGTGTTGCCGCCTCGTGTGATCATCTGGTGAGGGCGTGGTGTGAAGGTGTTGAAGTGGTGATGGTGGTGGTGGTGGTGGTGGATAGAAGAGCAAGTGTTTTTCATCTCTATACGAGTACTGTGTTGTTGTTGTTGTTGTTGTTGTTGTTGTTAATCGAGTGAGGCGAGTTGCTATTTGCATCAACAGTCTATGTGTAGTCGTAGTAGTAGTAGTAGTAGTAGTAGTAGTAGTAGTAGTAGTAGTAGTAGTAGTAGTAGTAGTAGTGTAATAGTAATAGTGATAATAATATAACAATAATAATAATGATAATAATAATAATAATAATAATAATAATAATAATAATAACAACAACAACAACAACAACAACAACAACAACAACAACAACAACAACAACAACAACATGTATATCATTAATCTCACGAAAAAGAAAATAAAAAAAACACTAATCAGGAAATCATTCACTGTATTAATTACTATTTGTATTAAATCTAGTAAAAACATTCACACGTACACACTTTACATAGAGTTACTGACAAGAGAGAGAGAGAGAGAGAGAGAGAGAGAGAGAGAGAGAGAGAGAGAGAGTTAAGGAGGAGATAGAGGAGAGAAGAGGGGGCGAGGCAGTGACGGGGGTGATCTTAGCGTGGGAACACCCTGCGGCGGAGGGACAAGTCTGGCAGGCGGCTGGAGAGGTGTGGGAGGAGGGGCGGGGGGAGGAGCAAGGACGTGGAAGGAATGAGAGGTGGTGGAGAAGGAGGAGGAGGAGGAGGAGGAGGAGGAAGAGAAGGTGATGGAGCAAGAACGCGACGGAGACCTGTGTGTGCGCTTGTCTGGTGTGTGTGTGTGTGTGTGTGTGTGTGTGTGTGTGTGATACGTACGTGCATGCTTCAAAGGCCCTGTGGTGCGGCAGGAGTGGTGTGCCGTAGTAAAGCTGGATGGTGAGCGGCGAGCAGCGATTAGGATGGTGCCCTAGCGAGCGGACGCCTGCTGCTGCTGCTGCTGCACCCAGGCAATAGTCAGAGGTGATTCCGCCGCCTTTTTTTCTGTTACACTGCGCGATTGCAGATGGGAGCTTATTCCACCCTCTAACGACATCGTTGGTGAGGAAATATTTGCAGGCTTCACGCTGTGTCTATTTACACCTGAGTTTCATCCCATTGCTTCCTGTCCGCTGGCTGGTAAAACCGGCACAAAAAGAGCGGAAAAAAAATTGTTGCCGTAAAATTTGTAAATCTCTTCTGTATTTTTGCACCTGCGGAATAGGAGTGCGTGCGGCAGAGGCTACAAGGGCTGCCGGGCCGCTGCTGCTGCATGAAAGGAGAGAACGTGTTAAACTTGCTCACTCACCCACACCTCCAGGGATCCATTCTGCTTCCCCGCACTCACACCGTGTTCTCAAACGCTTCGGGTTTTCATAAGAACTGTTTTCAAAGGCCACGGAGAAGATAAGTCGAGTTCTCAGGGTTGTTTCTCCCATTACTGATGCAAAACCCAAGCTAAAACCGTCCCAGGAATCATGAAAACACACTGCCAAACATGAATCCTGGAAAACGAATAAAATGAACTTGAGATACAGTGTCGCAGTGTTTGAGAGCTCTATTCCCTGACCAAAAACCCTTTCTACGCGAACTGTACTGTACTGCTGACGGGAGTGGGAAGCGAAGATCCTCCCCTCCCACCGCCACACACACACACACACACATCGCTAATTCCCAATGCAGTCCCTCAGCACCCCGCAGCGTGGAGGCAGAGTAGCAGCATTACGCTCATTTACTGGGGATTCCCTTTTTATTCCGATACATAAAGTCGCCCGCTGTGTTTATTCAGTGGCCGTTGTGGCGAGGCTGAGAGTAAAATTAAATACACCAGGAAATGTGACTATTGTTTTCCTTCTTTTTTTGTTGTTTTCTGAATGATAACATATTTACTGATGACATGAGGTGGTTCGAAGGAGGCGGAGGAGGAGGAGGAGGAGGAGGAGGAGGAGGAGGAGGAGGAGGAGGAGGAGGAGGAGGAGGAGGAGGAGGAGGAGGAGGAGGAGGAGGAGGAGGAGGAGGAGGAAGTGAACCCAAGCATACGTACACACTTACCAGCATTCCCTTTTTGTTTGGCCGCCGGACGAGAGAGAGAGAGAGAGAGAGAGAGAGAGAGAGAGAGAGAGAGAGAGAGAGAGAGAGAGAGAGAGAGAGAGAGAGAGAGAGAGAGAGAGAGAGAGAGAGAGAGAGAGAGAGAGAGAGAGAGAATGATATACACCACGAACACACACACACACACACACACACACACACACACACACACACACACACACACACTAAAGAAAAAAAAATGGGGGAGGAGACACAAAAATAATATTATGGGAAATCTGGAATAGGCTTATGTCAGCAGACGATAACAAGACATAGGCCTCTCTCTCTCTCTCTCTCTCTCTCTCTCTCTCTCTCTCTCTCTCACGTCCCTGGGGAGAGTCGTGATTGAATCCTGCGTGAGGAAGGCGAGAATTATATATGTTCTCTCTCTCTCTCTCTCTCTCTCTCTCTCTCTCTCTCTCTCTCTCTCTCTCTCTCGTTCCTTACATATCTTTTCCACCACCACCTTTCTTCCTTCCACGCTCATCTCTATTCTCCTCCTCCTCCTTCTCCTCCTAAATCTCCACCTCCACTACCGCCTCCTCCTAAACCTTCTCTTCCACCTTCTTCTCTTTATTTTGCTTCTGCTAGTGCTCCTCCTCCTCCTCCTCCTCCTCCTCCTCCTCCTCCTCCTCCTCCTCCTCCTCCTCCTCCTCCTCTTTCTGTTCCTTCTCCTTTTTCTCCTTGTATTCCAGCCTCCCCATTCCTCGCCTGCCTTATTTACAACTAAATATTTTGCAATGCTACCACCATTACCCTTCAGCAGCAGCGGTATACGTAGTAGTAGTAGTAGTAGTAGTAGTAGTAATTGTTGCTGCAGTAGTAGTAGCTGTAGAAGTTGTCGTAGAAATACACCAGCCAATCGACTCAAGACAAATCTTCGGGTACCTAACGCCACAATCCACGCTTCCCAGAATATCTACCATAATAAACCATTGGGCAATACGGCGCTGGCTCACTGGCGGTAGGATGCTAACGAGGAACACGACCGGGAGGAGGACTAGCTGGAGTGAGAGGCCCAACCAGCAGCAGCCACATGAGCGGGATAAGAGGGATGCACTTAGAGTAATGAAGCGCCACCACTGCTACGGGCTGGGTACGGGTGCTGTTGCTCATTGGAAGCCTTCACCACTACCACTATAGTCTGTCTACTCTAAAGTGGCTCCTGGGTCTCGGTTTGAATGGTGATCCAGGGATTGCGTGGTTGTCAGATCTCGAGGAAGTGCGTTGATCAACAGAAAATATGTATTATTCACATCAAATCAATAAGCTACAATATGTTTTTAATCCGGGAGCCATTTTAGAGTGGTCACTGATAACGCAAGGTGATGGGAATGAAGGGACACTAATATGAAAGGATTTTTATCTAACACAAGTAATGAGAGCTGAATATTTTACCCCTTCATTACCAGGACACATTTCCATATTCATTCTGCCTACTGCTTAGTGACTTTATACTGCTTCAGAAACTTATGTGGGGGATTAAAATAGAGGAGACTGTGTCCATTAATCTTCTGACCTCCATAGATCCTTCCAAATGTAAATAAAATGGTCTAATCTCACCTAAAAATAACGTCTCAGTACTGTAGGGGTTAAGAAACTCTGCATCACCACCATCACCAACAAGATACTCACATGCAAAATAAATAAAATCTTAACTTTATCATACAATCCGTGTAGACTTGAGATTCATACGGGAACTTTTACCTCTCCCTTATCAAAAGACGGGAACCTTCTACTGATGCCTCTAGGTCTTCCCAGTGACAGCTCTACACGTTCATCACACTACTGCTACACCTCGACACCTACACTGCACTGCTCTGGTCTGCCTTGGTGATGATAAGTGAGGTTAGGTTACGTTAAATTAGGTTATTTCTTTTATATAAGAGAGAAGTACTGTCCAAGGGTAACAAACATATAAAGAAAAAAAAAACCCACTCAGTTGCCAGTCTCCTACAGAGCCGATAGAATTAGCCAAAGGATAGGGACAAATGCTTTGAAACCTCCCTCTTGAATGAAGTCAATTCATAGGAAGTTGGAAATACAGGCATAGGCAGAGGATGTGTGTGCGTGTGTCTGTGTGTGTGTGTGTGTGTGTGTGTGTGTGTGTGTGTGTGTGTGTGTGTGTGTGTGTGTGTGTGTGTGTGTGTGTGTGTGTGTGTGTGTGTGTGTGTGTGTGTGTGTGTGTGTGTGTGTGTGTGTGTGTGTGTGTGCGCTTAGTCTGAATCCCTTTGTCAGCGAATGAGTACAGTTTCAGAGAACGTATATAATAAATTTCACCAAACACATTAATACCAATTCAGTTCAGTGTTTTAATTAGCATGAATCATGTATAGTAACATATCTACGTAATATATTTGAGGTTACCACACGTATGCAAAAAGAGAATCGTGATGGTAAATGGCGCAGGTAACAGGACGCGTGGCAGACAGCGCTTTTATACTTCAATACTGGGTCACATTTTTTTACGAAGAGTTTTGTGTACGATTAGACGGTTTTATTTACATTATGAACCGTTTATGAATGTCAGAAGATTAATGGCTAGAATCTTCACTATGTTTATTCCCACATAAGTTTCTGAAGCTGTATAAAATCACCAAATAGTAAGCAGAATAAATATGAAAACGCGTCATTGTACTGAAGGGGGTTAACGCCATGAGCTGCTGATATGAGGCTTTGTTTGGTGTTCCCTCACACAACAGAATTCTAGATAAGTGCAGACATTTGATTTACACAACGCTGTTCACTACGCAGTCTCGTCCAAGTCTCACAATATTGCAACTCGTTACTTAGGATATCTTGCACCATTGCCCAGGACTGAGAGGCGAGAATACCGACCCTGTGTCTTTGACGTACGAGTCACAAAGTTGGCGTTGTTAATATTAGCTTTGAATATGAGATAGATCGTTTGGCAGAGCAGACTTCCTTGCAATGTTAGTCATATAAGGGATTAGGTCCAAAATAATAGTGAGTATAAAGATAATAATAATAATAACAATATTGATAGTAGTAGTAGTTATTATTGCTGTTGTTGTTGTTGTTGTTGTTGTTATTGAAGTAATGTTTAGTAGTAATAATGGAAACAGTGAAAGAGTAACAACAACAACAAAACAAAGCAATAACAAAAACAAAAATAATAACAACAACAACAACAACAACAACAACAACAACAACAACAACAACTGAACAACAATACCAATAACTCAACCCTTTCCTTTCCTTCCATCCTCCTCTGAAACCCACCCTGCGGCACCACCACCAGCACCAAGGCAGCAGCAGCAGCAGCAGGCGTGGGTGGTGTAAGTCGTATCTTCAGCGGCGGCAGAAACAATCGCTCGTATTAAAAAAACGCCTTCTCTCTCACCACGACAATTTTCAAGGCCACAGAAATGACTAACCGGATTTGCAAGACAGTTTCTCCTTATAACAGTCTAGAAATCTTGTTAGTCCATTACCAGAACCATAAAAATACCCTTAAAAACAAGAACATCTTCAAGAAAAGCCTTGGGAAAGTGGAGATGGTGAAAGAGCAAAGCGTTTAAGAATACTGGCATAACACACATCCAAGCGGCCCAGGAGAGGACTGTGATCACTTCCCAGCCCGCCAATCGTTATCTGCTGGCCTGCACCATGATCTGCACCACGACCTACACCCACAGCAAGCAGGGAGGCAGGGACGGGAGGTGCTGGGGCGGGAGGAGACAAGCAAAGCAGGCATCCAAGCGTTGACCGTCAATACTGTGCTAGGGAGGGAGGCATGAGGCACGAGCAAGGGGAAAAAACGCGTAGTGGTGAGGAGAAAACGAGAGAACGAAGGCTCACAGTGCGTATACGTTTGTCTTGCACCGGGGGAGAGAAAAACGTTCTAAGAAACTGAACGAACCAACGAGCGAATGAATGAATGAATGACGGAATACGTAAGCAACGGAAGAAGGAAAAAAACGCAAAAAAAAAAAAAAAAAGATGAATGACTGAGCCTGTGTACACTATTCATCTGAGTCTTGCTGCAAAAGTGACGCGATGAAAGACTCACGCTGCCTGCCAACGTGCTGCCTCGCTCCTCCCTTCCCCCCGCTAGTCGCCCACTGACCCCCTAATCCCCCCAGAACAGCGCTGGAATGGGGGAAGGACCAGCGAGAGAGAGAGAGAGAGAGAGAGAGAGAGAGAGAGAGAGAGAGAGAGAGAGAGAGAGAGAGAGAGGATGGGCAAAACGGAATAGTCAGAGGAAGGTGGAGAGGATGAAGGGACGGGAGGCTGGATAGAGGAGGGATAAAGGAGATGAATGAAGGAAGGAGGGAGAGAGGGAGGGAGAGAGAGAGAGAGAGAGAGCGCCGCCTGCAAAGAGAAGCAGCGACCGTGAGATGATTGTTCGGGTTTAATTAATGTAACTCAAAATGTAATCTGGTATAATTGCATATAAAGTTAAATGTATCGGCATTAAGGAGGCGGAGTGAAAGCGACATCTGGCGGCTCAGGAGGGGAGGCCGTCACAGGGCGCGGCAAGAATGCTGTGTTGCCTCCAGCAGAGACTCCCTTAATGACATGCACATCTAAAACACGGATAACGCAAGCAGAGTAACGGCACACACATACACACACACACACACACACGCCCGGTAGCTCAGTGGTTAGGGCGCTGGCTTCACAAGCCAGAGGACCGGGTTTCGATTCCCGGCCGGTGGAGATATTTGGGTGTGTCTCCTTTCACGTGTAGCCCCTGTTCACCTAGCAGTGAGTAGGTACGGGATGTAAATCGAGGAGTTGTGACCTTGTTGTCGCGGTGTGTGGTGTGTGCCTGGTCTCAGGCCTATCCGAAGATCGGAAATAATGAGCTCTGAGCTCGTTCCGTAGGGTAACGTTTGGCTGTCTCCTCAGAGACTGCAGCAGATCCTACAGTGAAACACACACACACACACACACACACACACACACACACACTCGACAAACCGTGCCTGATTGACTGTAAATCTGTATGGATACCTCAAAAATGGCAATAAACTTTACTTACTTACATACTTACTTACAAACACACACACACACACACACACACACACACACACACACACACACACACACACACACACACACACACACACATACGGTTGATTGAGTGACAGGCGACCGTAGATGAATGACACATACGAGAAGGTACGTTAACCCCTTTGCTATTGGGACACACTTTTACCTTGAGATTTGTGTACGATTAGACCATTTTATTTGCATTAGGAAGGGTCTATGGGAGTCAGAAGTTTAATGGCCACAGTCTTCACTATTTCAATCCCCCACATGAGTTTCTGAAGCTGTATAAAATCACCAAATAGTAAACAGAGTGAATATGGAAATGCATCATGGTACTGAAGGGGATAAACATGAGGATGGTATTCTCAAAAACATCATCTTCTTATTTCAACAACACTTACGTAACTCTACAGGAAGTTACTACGATTCCCAACTGTATTCGTGGCTCGTGATTCCTGAGACATCGTAAACAAAGATTTTGAACTATAAATAAAATAAAGCACTTACAACACGATTAAACCCTTTGATACTATTACGCGTTTCCATATTCGTTCTGTTTTACTATTTGGTGACTTTATAAAGCTTCAAAAACTCATGTGGGGGATTTAAACAGTAAAGACTATAGCCATTAATCTTCTGACCTCCATAGACCCTTCCTGATATCAATAAAATGGTCTAATTGTACACAAATCTCAAAGTAAAAAAGTGTTGCGGTATTGAAGGGATTTAGACCTCCCTGTGACCCTCGACATTTATCCTGGCGGGAGAATACAATGTTTCACAAAGCGGGTCTGTCTGGATCACCTGAGGATTGCACTGGTGGTCAGGAAAGGCAGGCACAGATATTCAAGGCAGTCACCAGCTCAGGGAAACGTTAACGTCCCTTGTTATGCATGCTGCAGTGAGAGTAATGAACCGTATTTCTTTCTCCATGGCTTTTCGTAATCCAAGAAGCAGACTTTCAATATATTTATTCAACATGTGATGCAATGTGGTAAATGTTATTGATTTATGACTCACCATTATTCTTATTACCATCTATTGTTATTTTTTATCATTAGCATTGTTATTATTGTTATTATTATTATTATTATTATTATTATTATTATTATTATTATTATTATATTTTCATCACTATTACCATGATTACCAATATTTATCTGTTTACTCATTTATTTATTTATTCATTTATTTATCTTGTGTGTGTGTGTGTGTGTGTGTGTGTGTGTGTGTGTGTGTGTGTGTGTGTGTGTGTGTGTGTGTGTGTGTGTGTGTGTGTGTGTGTGTGTGTGTGTGTGTGTGATTTATAAATTTAAAAATCAAGCATGTTTCACGTCAACAATTTGGAAGCAAAGTACGGTGCACGATTTGACTTTTAAATACACAAGACGAAACAAATACAAGTGAGGAGGAGGAGGAGGAGGAGGAGGAGGAGGAGGAGGAGGAGGAGGAGGAGGAAGGAGAATAATAGAGTATGAGGGAAAGTAACTTTTTCATGTCAGGCTCCTTTATACAACAACAAAAAAAACAACAAAAACAACAACAACAACAACAACAACAACAACAACAACAACAAACAACAATCCGAATAACACCATACATTGACTACACACACTAGAGGACATCACCACCACGCCCCTCTGCTCATCACTGCACGCGGAAAACAACAACGCACACACCACCCACAGACACCACCAAGCTCTTTCCATGCGTGTGTGTGTACTTCCTATCATCTTACTGCTAGAGAGAGAGAGAGAGAGAGAGAGAGAGAGGGGGGGTAAAATGAAGTGAAACCTTTCGATGCATACATGAATACAAAGTTTAAATGCCCGGCGATGGAGTCACTCATTCAGTCAGTCACGTGCGCACACTAAATAACGTTACGACGGGAGGTGATTACATAACGAGGCAATCTTTACACGAGAACCTGCATGGATTACGTAGCTGGATTACGTTGTTCATTAGGGTTCAGTGGTGGGATTACTTTTACTGAGATTACATTAATGCGATTGCTACTGGCAAGAAAGTAATAGAAAGAGATTATTTCACTGATTCTGATGGAACAATCGGATCATTTTGCTTCTCAGAGAATAGCATTGATCATTATTACCTTGCTTTACGAGAGCATTATTGTAACATCACTAGCTTCTTGTAAAAAGGCGACACTGGCAGAAAAAGGCCAGTAGTAGTAGTAGTAGTAGTAGTAGTAGTAGTAGTAGTAGTAGTAGTAGTAGTAGTAGTAGTAGTAGTAGTAGTAGTAGTAGTAGTAGTAGTAGTAGTAGTAGTAGTAGTAGTAGTAGTAGTAGTAGTTGTTGTAGCTGTAGTAAGTGTTGCCTGGTTAGATCTGTATTTTGCTCTACAGTATCCACATGACACTTCGCAAGAGAAAAGTACAAAGACAACGTTGAGACAGAGAGACACATAAATAGACAATGTTAAACAGACAGACACACAGGTAAGGCAGCCCAACGGAGAGATGCATCAAAACACAATAAGACAGAAGGACAAACAAATAGAGAGACAGAGAGATAGAAATATGAAGGCAGAGAGAAAGGCGTGGCCAGAAATGACAGCTAAACAAATAGACAAACGGACAGACAGACAGAAATATAATCAAATACACAAGAGACAGGCACGGAAACGGAAAGAAAAAGATAGAGAAACTGAAAATGATAGATAAACACACACACACACACACACACACACACACACACACACACACACACACACACGCACAAGTTAATGATCACTTCACCATCTCACAACTCACACCTGTGGACAACTGAGCACCTTTCTTAAGCCTATCCCTGATTACTTGCCCTCTTTGCTCGATCCTTCACAGCACTCCCAGCTCATGAATAGACTCGCTGGTTCATTATTCACCCTGCATAGCTCGATTCCGGGAATTTGAAATGGAATATATATTTTTTTTCAGGCAGCGGCATTAAGACGAAGACAGATTATATTGACTGGATGGTTGCTGTCGTGTTTTCTCTTCATCTTATTACGTCTGTTATTTACGTTTCTTTTTCTGTTTTTTTTTTTTAACTTTAATTTCTTCTTTTTTTCTTTTTCTTTTTGTCTCTTTTTTCTGGTTTTTACGTTTCTTTTTCTTCTTCTTTTTTATTTCTTCTTTTTTCTCGTTCTTGTTCATCTGTTCTTTTTTGTCTTTCTTTTCTTTCTTCTCTTTTTCTCATTGTTGTTAGCATTCATCTACTTCATCACTTAAATACGAGAGTATACCTTATGCAACACACACACACACACACACACACACACACACACACACACACACACACACACACACACATATGTCTTGTGGTTTTACATTCACTTATATGTATCATCATAGATTAAACTGTCTACTTTATTGCACAGCGTCACTTCATCCATCATCACTGGTAAACATGAGCATTACTTGGCATCACTGATCTTTTAATTACTATATACTGCATCCTTCCCTCATCATTAACCACTCTGAGGCATCTTTTCTTGTTCTTCAGCCATTTAGAAACACTAAACTAATAAACCCCTTCAGTACCATAACGCGTTTTCATATTCATTCTGCTTACTATTTGGTGATTTTATACGACTTCAGAAACTCATGTGGGGGATTAAAATAGTGAAGACTGTAGCCACTAATCTTCTGACCTCCGTAGACTCTTCCTAATAAAATGGTCTAATCGTACGCAAATCTCAAGGTAAAAATGAGTGCAAGTATTGAAGGGGGTTAAGAATCGTAGTACGTGGCTCTTTACCATCGTCTCTCCAGTAGATGCTTATAAGGACTCCACACATTGTCTTTTAGTGGTTAGAATGGAAGTGTACGGCAGTGAAATGGCTAACAGGAGTGGCAGCAGGCGTGGACCAGGTAGCTGTGGCGGTCCTAAGGTATAGTAACGCCTCTTCCCCTCCAGTGTGATCATTACCTTTTGTTGTCCTCATACACGCTGGTACTACGGGTATCCTTTGCTGTAATTACGCGATCCTCTCTCTCTCTCTCTCTCTCTCTCTCTCTCTCTCTCTCTCTCTCTCTCTCTCTCTCTCTCTCTCTCTCTCTCTCTCCATTTAAACTAATTTACAGAGGCTTAAAGGAACAAGTTTTTTTTTTTGTTGCTATATAAAAGACTCTCTCTCTCTCTCTCTCTCTCTCTCTCTCTCTCTCTCTCTCTCTATACTCGTATACTGAGATTCAAAGGAACACGTTTTTTTCATGTTGCTATATAAAAAGTCTCTCTCTCTCTCTCTCTCTCTCTCTCTCTCTCTCTGACTCTTTAACTCAATTTGTGCTAAGCAAACTTAATTTAGACACATACAATTCAGCAAATGGTTTCGATATTGATTTGACGTGTGTTCCTTTAGTGTGCAGTAATTCAACCTGACACCTTTTTTATTCTATTTTTACACTATTTAATCAAGAAGAGAGAGAGAGAAGAAAAAAATATGGGAAAATAAAGTAACTCGTATCTGGCAAACGCTATGTGAGTGGATTTCTCTTAAAGATATACCAGCTTTTCTTTTTATTGTCATCATTTTAGCTTCTTTTCTTTGATTTATTCAGTTTCAAGGACATCTGTAAATATATCCTCTTACTATATACAAAAGGGAATGATAAGAATGGACGCAACAGCCGCCGACAACGCTAAGTCTTCTCAATAACAACAAGAAGTAACCAAGATGAATTATAGACTTGATAAAAAGCTGAACAATAAAACCTAACTAACTACATTATATAAAAAGACGAGAGAGAGAGAGAGAGAGAGAGAGAGAGAGAGAGAGAGAGAGAGAGAGAGAGAGAGAGAGAGAGAGAGAGAGAGAGAGAGAGAGAGAAAGCGTGTGAACAAGAGATAACTCGGCATTTGCTTCCATCAGTACATGTGTTCGGACCCAAGCTTAGTGTGTGTGTGTGTGTGTGTGTGTGTGTGTGTGTGTGTGTGTGTGTGTGTGTGTGTGTGTGTGTGTGTGTGTGTGTGTGTGTGTGTGTGTGTGTGTGTGTGTGTGTGTGTGTGTGTGTGTGTGTGTGTGTGTGTGTGTGTGTGTGTGTGTGTGTGTGTTACTGCTTCTGACCCTGTCCTAACACCTTCCTGTGGCCTCAGCATCACGTACATGTGTAATAGTTCACGCCCCCAGTATTGGAATGAGGGCCGAAGTAAGCCTTGCATCAGAGCCCCGCCTACAACACCGCCTGGTATTTGTTAAGGAGACAGAGTTCAGGAGGAAGAAGTGAAGCAAAGCAAGTAAGACATGGAACAAGCCGAACATTAACCTCTTCAACGATTTTATTGATATTAAGTAGGGTCTATATAGGTCAGAAGATTATTGGCCAGAGTCTTCACATTTCAATCCTCACATGAGTTTCTGAAGGTGTATAAAAGGCAAAGCATTATGGAACAAGCCGAGTAATAAGAAACACAGCAACGGTACCTCCTCCATGACTCGGGTTTCTGATGGGCTTAAACACGCTTAATTACGTCCGTGCAAGTCACTGGACGCATGGAGAATGAAGGGAAGGTTGCATGGTGGCCAGCTGCTAATCCTGTTATAGTGAATGGAGGCTTGGACGTTGTGGAGCACGACGGCTGAAATATCACCGGATCGTAAACTAACATGTCAAGGTGTGTCTGATTGCCAACATTTGCGGCAGTGGCGGATCGTACAGTGTAGATCGAGGAACAATAATTCTAGTCACTGGTTTTCGTTCGTTAGCTAACCAACGAAAGCACCTCAGCCGCCTTCAGATTACACAATGAACTTTGGTTGATATTTTTCGTAAGACAATAGAGACAATTCCAGTGTATTTGTAAGCTATTCGACCAAAATGTTTCTCTTTGTTTGTAAGCTACGGAACAAATAAGAGACTGAAACTTCCTCTAGGCGAGTGTGGAGGCGGGGGTGGGGAGCAGAGGTGCGGTGATGGCAGCAGCGTGGCGAACGAGGATAAGGGAAGTGCTTTGAGGTGGCGAGGTGTGGCAAGAATGGAGTGGAGGGGACATGGACGAGGAATAGATCGAGGGTTGAGTCAGTCTTTCCGACGATACAGCTTTTATATTTTTGGCAAGCAGCTTTGTCTACTTTGCTGTTATAGAAAATGTCACTACTAATGCATTTCTCTTTCTTTTGAGTAAACTAATGTAATTACAATGTAAATCCTCACAACTAATTAGATCTGAAAATGCAAAAAGAATGATGGTTTAAATAATGAATACATAACGCTACTTAAGTGTAAAAATACTTTTGTCTGGCAGAGTAAGATGGGCTTAATTCAGCATTAATACCGAGAATTACAGATGTGAACGATGTTGGTAGTATGTAGAGAACACAGACACGGTACTGGAGGAGTCAGGAGACGGTGAGTGTGAGACAAGGAAAAAGTTTAAGCTGCATGGGAAGGGAGTGCCATGGCGATGCCTGAAACAGACCCCACTGATGCTGGGACTAAATTCACAAATGGTTCGGCTTCTTGCTCCAAATTACTTGTAGCACGCCCAATGTAAGTTACTGGAATGTTTAAATGTATTCATGATCTCAATAATATTTTAATTACAATTCTGCATTATCAATGTAAAGCCACGAATAGCATGAAGAGAGTTGTGTATCAGAATAAAAATGCAAAAACTTGAAATTCCTACGAATATGAGCATGGACATATTGAAACATAGTACATTTTATTGTGAATATGAATGTCTCAAGAATAGTCGTAAATATGTTTATGATTGCTTTTCACTCAAAAACAAAAATAAGCTATTGATACAACTGAATAAGACGTCAGATATGCTTTTCACTCAAATATGAAATAAATAACTTCCTGATGCAACTCGATAAAACAAGAGAGATACTTAATTGTGAAATATTTCTTTAAGAACAATAATTCATGCTGCAGGTAGCGCTGTGAATGACGAGGGAGACACATCGCAAACTGTTACATATGTTTGTGACTTTATTACAGATGTTATATGATAAACAACAAAACGCTTCAAGGTTTCTGACAGACACTATCTATTGGAGGTAATGGGAAGTGTGTGTGGTGTCTGAAATTCTCTGCATGGCACCACTTCAGTCAACTGGGCAGGTAAAAAAAAGACTCTTGCAAGTAAATCACTGATTACTAATTGGATGTCAATTTAGAGTTACTTCACAAAAGCTAAAGAAATTAAACCCATTAATTGTCCTCGCACAGGTTTGGCACAATTACTTCCTGCGCATTTATCATTTATCCTTAATCAGATAATAATGTGATCAGTAATATAGACCAAACTTAATAGGCAATTTAGTCGTAATTCATAAAAGATGCTGAATTTACTCAACTTCCTTACAACTTTCCTTACAACAAACTCAGCAATTGCACACCTTCTGGTCTTCATATGAGGAACAGAATGACTTGCATGTGAGTCATTACGGGCATTAAGACAGCCAGCAGCTCTGCCTCGAGGACATGACGCAGCACTGGCAGCCACGACGACCGGTGAGGCTGTGGCTTGGCGGGTCTCGTGATCGTCTCATGGGGAGGCAGAGAAGGAAGAGAAGGCGTTCAAGGAAAAACTGTACGACGAATAGGAAAAGAATTGCAATGATAAAAAAAAGTAGTGCATGAAAACACCTGTTGAAATTGGAATCGAAAGTGTAAATTATAAAACTAAAATAATCTAATAATAAAGCAAAATGGACACCACACTCCAGATTCCATACACTCTCCCTTCCTCTCTCTTCTCTCGGAATAAACACAATGATGGTAAGACACTAAAACAAATGAAAAAAAAACACAATAACATCACAGTAGTATTCAGTTTAACATTCCCCGGGGCACGAACAGACTGAGGCATTGCAGTTTCACGTAATGACACTGAGAGGGGATGCTAATTTGACTTGATATTTTGTTGTAATTCCTTTTATCATCATATTCTTTACTGTATTTATTTCTCCTAAGATATTCGACAAGTGCGCACCTCTCCGCATGTTAAGTTAGTGATTCCAAGGTTGTATCTTCCTTTTATCATCATATTCTTTACTGTATGTATTTCTCCTAAGATATTCGACAAGTGCACACCTCTCCGCATGTTAAGTTAGTGATTCCCAGGTTGTATCTTGCATCACGCTCTTCACAATTCAAGCTCCACACGTATCGATGTTCTGAGACGCACAGTTGAGTCGGCGTAAGAGACCCATCACCACGACACAGTATTAAGGATGGCAGTCAGTACCTCATTCATTATTCAAAGGGCAATAAAGCTTCATTTTCCAAGGCAGAGTTTGTTCGCATTCCACCGTGTGTATACTAAATGTGCTGAAGCAGAGTTGTAGCGGAAGTGCTGCAGACTGGCCCTTCTATTAGTCAGTGTCACGACTGGCTCATAACTTTAACTCCTTCAATACTGGAACACATTTTTACCTTGAGATTTGTGTATACGATTAGACCATTTCATTGACATTACGTAGTGTCTATGGAGGTCAGAAGATTATTGGCCAGAGTCTTCACTATCTTAATCCCCACATAAGTTTCTGAAGCTGTATAAAATCACTAAATAGTAAGCAGAGTGAATATGGAAATGCGTCATGGTACTGAAGAGGCTAATGTGTTATTTTCATTAATATGAGAAGACATTAATGAGAACTTTGCTTTTTCGCACCATTCTCGTGACAAATCATATGTTTTATCAATATAAATGTCATTAATATCCCAATTTTATTAGATAACTAACACGTAGCAATTCCTAACAGATTTTCAAAGAGAAATGCCATGCTAATCTAATGACCTGCCTGTACATGTCAATTAAACATAATTCAACCTGAAAAGTTTAATCATCCAGCGTGAGACGGACGTAATTCAGTAATGATAAAGAGGATTACCGAGGTAAGGGATGCTGCTGAGGGAGAGAAGAGACAGGAGTGTACAGGAGATGGCGGGAAAGTAAGATAAGAGGCTCAGTAGTGAGGAAGGTGTAGATAAATCTTAGTTTCACCCAGAAATACTTTTATTACTGGAACGTTTCGACAAATAAAAGTCCTCTTCAGAAAGATCTTTTTGTCGAAACGTTAGAGTAATAAAAATATTCTTTGGTCAGCCTTAAATTAATGCACCACCTTCACTACTGAACTGTCCATATAACTACTGTATCTCATCACAAAAGGCTTAGCGCTGTGAGGGAGAAGGTAACACATCAAGCTGGGTTCACTCATGCTGCGACCACATCCACTCATTCTTCGGGACATCCAAGTTTGTGTTCATGATTCTGGTAACAATTCAACAACGGTATTACATATTTAGTAAGGAAAAACATCCATGAGAAACTCGTCCAATCATCTCTGTGGTCTTTGGAAGCAGTCCTCATGAGAGCCCGAAGTGTTTTAGTGTTTGGAGTGAATGCAGAGCGGAGGTTTGTGTGTTTGTTTGGTCCTGGTGGTCGCTGCATAAATCAAGGTTACACTCCCAGCTAGTCTGAGGAATAATAACATTTCATCGACCACAACAAAACACGCACAAAATTGATGATGCAACTCTGATTTCACGTCCAAACTTTCTCTTCATCATTACCCCGCTAAGGTAAACAAAACTTAACCTGAGGCGTGGTGGCGTGTCAGCAGTCATTAGGAGCACTTGTGGCTCATGCTGCGGTGTGAGGGGACAGAGCCTTGCTGACTTTATACAGGAAGCGTCCGTGTTTGTGATGACAGCTCTGGATGATGGACGAAAATAAGAGCGAAAGTGTACAATGAAGTCTAATGAAAATAATTCCTGAGCTGAGAAATGAGCTTGACTCACGTGAAGGAAGGCTTGGAGAGTTATCAGTGAGTTTATTAAGCCTGTCGAAATGGAGGATCCGTGGTGAACTACAAGAGCTTTACATTGTTGACCATATATTGCAAAAAATATAATGATCTTCAAATAATTAGGACAAGATTCTCGTCAAAGGAAAAGGAATTATCATCATTCAAATCGTTAACGTCTGGAAGTCTCCCAAATATTTAGAATCTAATGTGTTATCGTACAATGGATAAATTCTTTGTAATGTCATGGAGTTTCGCTTCTTCCACGCTCTTTCTGACAGTGCAGTGCTGTTTTTCTCATCGTGAACAATAGTTGCAACAATGACATTCAATATATATTTTGTTTCCATAAGAATCTCCAGCAGACTTTTCTGTATTGCTTGCAACAGAAGGAGAGAGGAACAGAGATGAGGGAAGGGAGTAGTTTTCGCTTTAACCATCCTTCATTTTTTTCTTTAGATTAAGCAGCATAGTATATTATAGGGCCTTATAAATCATGCCTTTTTTTTTTGTGTGTGTGTGTGTGTGTGTTCCTTTCTGCGCTGCGATCTCCCTTTTGCTCCACTGCGGGTCATAGCAAAACCTTCAGAGCGTCACTTCCCTGTTCTTCACGGTGGTCTTCCGTACTGAGATTTCTTTCCACTCACTTCCTCCCTGTCCCATCGTGCACATAACAACAGAAATCAGACGCGATAAAAACCTTCATTAGATTCCTTGAGTAGAGGTTCATAAGCTGGAGACCTTGCAAACTTTCTAATTTTACGTAATTGTATCACCAACAACAAACCAGTCACGTGACGAAGTACGTGTATGAACCACTGAAAAAAATCTAACCGAGTATAAAACCTGAGTAAAGAAAACGTGAAACTGTGTGCATGTGTATTAGAGTTTTCCCCATAGTAGGAAAGTAAGCGCATTAACTTCTAGGCCCATCACTCAACATAGAGCAAGGGATTTACAACACCACCACTTAACTAGACGCGTGAGGCTGCGGCAGAGCATTGCGTGTCTTATCATCACGTGACGCCGAGGAAAATGAGCATAAAGAGATAACTGTGTGAGTCAGAGATGATAAAAATTAATGAGAAGAACCGATATATCAAAATACACTACGTAACTTACATGGTGTGTGTGTGTGTGTGTGTGTGTGTGTGTGTGTGTGTGTGTGTGTGTGTGTGTGTGTGTGTGTGTGTGTGTGTGTGTGTGTGTGTGTGTGTGTGTGTGTGTGTGCGTGTGTGTCTTATGTTAAACATTTTTTTATGCAAGAGGGGAAGCCGGCCAAAGGCAACATAAGATTAAAAAAAGAGGTCCACTTGAATGCCAGTTCCCTTAAAGATAAAAAAAAAAATTAGCCAAAAGTCTGGGATACATCTATTGAAACCTGCCTTTTAAATCAAGTCGTAGGAAGATGGAAATACAGAAGGAGGCAGGGAGTTCTGAAGATCTTTATTTGTGAGTACGTAGAACCTTAATTTATTGCCCTATAAGTAAAATGACATTATTGTAATCTAATCACTAGTAAACAAAATAAATTACTACCAAGTATATTCCTCCCGATAAGATAAGCTCACATGTGTAATCTTCCCAGTAAAGACTATAAAAGTTATCCCAATACCACAGTCTTATCAACAGAACTCACTAACGGGTGTACTCTAATATATTCAGTAACGGCATTCCTGCGCTCCTCTCATAAATAACCTAATCCCAATGCTCCACTTTTAAAGATGAAATAATCTACTAAATGTACGGTGAAATAATCTCAACTACGTACTCTAAAAAATGCAGCAGGTGATGTGTGGAATTATTTATTAGATCGTCTCTCCTCCACAATGCATTCCACCGGCACTCTCAATTACTGCACATGTCCACACTCGACGTAAACGTGTGTATTAAAAGAATTCATTTATTTTATTTTGTTTCTCTCTCTCTCTCTCTCTCTCTCTCTCTCTCTCTCTCTCTCTCTCTCTCTCTCTCTCTCTCTCTCTCTCTCAACAACGTGAATCTGTTCTGCTGTCCAGATTCAATAACAATTACTCACCGTTCCCATGAAAATAATAAATTACATTAGAAGACTGAGCAGCACCATGACAGTCAGCACCGATCCTGCCATGCAAAGATTGTATGTGTGTGTGTGTGTGTGTGTGTGTGTGTGTGTGTGTGTGTGTGTGTGTGTGTGTGTGTGTGTGTGTGTGTGTCTGACCAATCCCATATCTCTTTTTATCAGACTGTGACGTGTTACGCAGATTTTCTTGGAACAGTCGATGTTCTCTCCCAGTGAGTACAGACAAGCTCATGGTTCGCCACACATTCATGTGCATGAGAGACGCAGCGCCGCGCCCTAACAGACATAGACAAGATTCTCTCCTCCATGGAGTACAGACTCAAACTTAGCACTTCTTCACACAAGGGGAGAAGCACCGCGCCCTAAAAGACACGCCAGAGACGCAACAGCTTCAGCTCAAGTCAACACAACTTCACAGACTTGTACAGAGAAAGGAACTCCCGCATGTTTGTGTTCTGGATAAAATAACTGCCCACAGGCTTCAAGTATCACCTGATCATAGCCTTTAAGAGTCACCCATTAAATACTGTCACACTTCAACCGATGAACGTAACACGACACCTGTAGAGGCAACGTGTGACGGAGGACTAGGCGTATGGCGCTTCAGCCTGCGTGACCTTGACGAGTCACACAGGCGGTGAGTACCTACGGGTTACTGATGTTGGCTGCCTGGATTCCTATCCTGCAGGCCCGTGTGATGCTTGCGGTGACCTTCGGCTGCTTTGTGGCCTCGTCTTTCAGCTTACCCCAAGCACAGTTCCTTCCTGTGTGTGCGGCAGTGTGTTCTGTGGAGGCCAGTATTCGCCCCTCGCTGGCAGGACAGGAAGGTCTCTTGTCCAGGGTCAAGGGAATGCGAACTGCGTGTCAAGTGGGCAGTGCCATGGCCGCCGCTGTCAGCTGTGTCACCCTTGCGTCGTGTGCAGGTGTTATCACTTCGTTCTCGTCATTAACCATTCAGCCACTCCTTTATGTGAGACTGCGTCATCTGCTGTGCTGCCTGCACGTTGTCTGACACCGTGTTCAGCTGCAGCTTCTCCTGACCAACTTGTGGCAATGGTGATGCGGAGCCTTCAGCGCCAAAGACGGTAAGGAAGACTGAGGCGACTCACTGCAGTGACCACCACACTTGTTGTGAGCACCCGCTGGAGAGAGAGAGAGAGAGAGAGAGAGAGAGAGAGAGAGAGAGAGAGAGAGAGAGAGAGAGAGAGAGAGAGAGAGAGAGAGAGAGAGAGAGAGAGAGAGAGAGAGAGAGAGAGAGAGAGAGAGAGAGAGAGAGAGAGAGGGGGGGGAGGATGGTATTTAAACACTCTTATTACTCACTGCTAATAAAGGCCACAAACATAAATCAATATTTGATTTTTGTTTTTTTGCTGATGCTACTAAATTCGTCTTAAACTTCCATTACTCGGATCATAACAACAATAATGAACATAAACCTCAAGTAAGTTTCACTCCAGCCTGTGAATGGTCAGAGAGAAGACTGCAGAATTCCAAGGAACACGGTTTGGAGGCACAAGTCATGAATTACGAAGATACATAAGACAGCCTCTCCTGCTCGCCTCTCCCGTCTGCGCCACTACAATATCCTGGAGGAGACTTGGCTTTGGCGCTCTTTCCGCAAAGTCGCGAAGATTGAGCGGTGGGTTCTTCTGTACACGAATGCCAAAAGCAGGAATGTGGTATTGCCTCCCGAATTTTGTGCAAACATGAGCGAGACAACATTTGGTGGTCGCGTTGGACGGGACAGCTAGTGTTTGTTTGAATATTTCCTCCGCGCCGTTCTCTTCCCGTTAATCCTGTTCTCACTACTGTTGCTGCTTCCTTAAATGATGCTCCTTATGCTTCCAGATTAACCACCGCCCCCTCCACCACCACCACCATAAACAACAACAACAGCAATAACAACACTGCTTCTTACCAACACCACCACCACCACCA
>NC_059270.1:4467859-4472859 GCF_017591435.1 Portunus trituberculatus
ATTTTCCGATACAGTAAAAACACACTGGAATCATTGGAAAGAATGGAGCCATTATCTCAAATACAACATTTCAGTAAAATTTCCATTTCCAGGGAGACTTTGTAGGAAGCGGCATGAATATGGTGTTCACAGCCAAGCCCTCCCGACAATAAACAATAAGGATAAAATTACGCGTGTGTGTAATGACGTCGTGAAGCCTTTAGGTGCTGGGGAGGTGGACATGAAAGGCGGCGGCCGGCAAGATACTAGCGAGCCTGACAGGGCCAAGCCACGCCCTATTCCTTCAGCACTGCTCATCCCGCCCCACGCACTCCCCTGCCTGCCGCGGCGAGAAATTCAATCTGTTACATATTTCTGATCGCAATAAGGCCACGACTGTGTCCGAGGGTTCCGGGCCATTTTTTTCCCATTCCCTGGCCTCCCGTCCAACACCGGCCGGCCATCAGTGACTGCCGCTGCCTCGCTGAGCGGCGCCACGCCACCTCCCGCGCGGCGCCCTTCATCCATCGCAAGGATAGTGGGCTGTCGCTGGTCCTCGCCGCTTGCCAGGCTGCTCGGCGCTGGCCAGGATAATTAGGCTTAACTTTGGCTCTTCACGTTCGTCTTGCGGCCTTAAAACTTTCTCTGTTCAGTTTCCCAAACATTTGCTGCCGCGTCTCACGACTCCCTGAGAGACGGCGTCATCGGCGCGCGGCGGCGTGAGCGGCTTTGTGCCTTCACCTCCCGCCGCCTCCCACGAAGCCAATCGAGTCAGGGGCTGCCAAAAATCCACCTGAACCTTCAGCAGCAGGTGGTCTGAATTTTTCTCTCCGCGTCGCTGCCCTCGCTACCCAGCCCTGGATTCCTGCAGGCCCTGCACCTGTGTAGCTGCGCTGCTCCTGCCGGGGACTGCTGACTGTTGGGCATGACTATTATCATGACGGCGACCTCAAGGACAATGAGTACAATTATGACATTATCTTAAATTGCGAATGCGTCCAAATGCCACCACTATTGTATTTCTATTGTCACTTATATAATACCAGAGGCAACATCGACAACATCAAGAACAAAAAATACAATATCAGCATCATCATTAACTACCATCACAGCTGCTTTAATGGCACCATAACAACAGTCAGTAGGAAAACAATGAAGAACGCCACACACGAGTTCTAACCTCATTCCAGAAACATTTATTACAGCGCCTTTGTAATGTGCAGGGGTGACTGGCTGTGTAAAAGCGTTAGTAAAGATGAGAATGCATTATTGCAGGTATGACTTTCACCTGATCACTTTATATTGCGTCCCTCTCCATGGCATAGCAGGGTTAATGATGCTAGAAGAACGGTTTCCTCACAGCAACCTTCTGCCTGACTTCCACTCATAACAGAATGACAGGCTGTAAATTTTTTTTTTTTTTTTTTTTTTTTACATTACAAGGGCACTGGCCAAGGGAAAACAAAGTTGGAAAAAAAAAAAATCCCGCTGGTTGCCAGGCCCTGTTAAGAGGAATAGTATAAAGAGAAAACAAAAAATCTAAAAGGAGGGTCCAGTTAACGTAAGAGGTGTCTTGACACTCCTCTTTGAAAGAGTTTAAGTCATAGGCAGGTGGAAATACAGACACAGGTAGAGAGTTCCAGAGTTTACCAGTGTAGGGAATGAAGGAGTGAAGATACTGGTTAACTCTTGCATTAGGAAGATGGACAGAATAGGGATGAGAAGAAGTAGAGAGTCTTGTGCAGCGAGGCCGCAGGAGGGGGAAGGCATGCAGTTAGCAAGTTCAGAAGAGCAGACAGCATGAAAACAGCGGTAGAAGACAGATAAAGATGCAACATTGCGGCGGTGACTTAAAGAATCAAGACAGTCAGTTAGAGGAGAAGAGTTGATAAGACGAAAAGCTTTAGATTCCACCTTGTTTAGTAAAGCTGTGTGTGGATCCCCCAGACATGAGAGCCATACTCCATACACGGGCGGATAAGGCCCTTGTACAGAGCAAGCAGCTGGGAGGGAGAGAAAATGGACGAAGACGCCATAGGACACCTAACTTCTTGGAAGCTGATTTAGCAAGAGTAGAGATGTGAAATTTCCAGTTTAGATTTTTAGTGAAGGATAGACCGAGTGTGTTTAATGTAGAGGAGAGGGAAGTTGAGTGTTATTGAAGAAGAGAGGATAGTTGTCTGGAAGGTTATGTCGAGTAGATAGTTGTAGAAATTGAGTTTTTGAGGCATTGAACAAAACCAGGTTTTCTCTGCCCCAATCAGAAACAAGTGAAAGATCAGAAGTTAGGCGTCCTATAGCATCTCGCCTTGAGTCATTTAATTGTTGTTGGGTTGGGCGTCTGTTGAACGCTGTTGAATAATGCAGGGTGGTATCATCAGCATAGGAGTGGATAGGGCATTGAGTCAGATTTAGGAGATCATTGATGAATAATAGAAAGAGAGTGGGTGATAGGACAGAACCCTGTGGAACACCACTGTTGATAGTTTTAGGGAAGAACAGTGACCGTCTACTACAGCAGCAATAGAACGATCGGAAAGGAAACTGGAGATGAAGGTACAGAGAGAAGGATAGAATCCGTAGGAGGGTAGTTTAGAAATTAAAGATTTGTGCCAGACTCTATCGAAGGCTTTCGATATGTCAAGGCCGACAGCAAAGGTTTCACCGAAGTCCCTAAAAGAGGATGACCAAGATTCAGTTAGGAAAGTAAGAAGATCACCAGTAGATCTGCCTTTACGGAAACCATACTGGCAATCAGAGAGAAGGTTGTGAGCTGATAGATGCCTCATTATCTTCCTATTAAGGATAGACTCAAAGGCTTTAGAAAGGCAGGAAATCAAAGCTATAGGGCGGTAGTTAGAAGGATTGGAGTGGTCACCTTTTTTAGGGACAGGTTGAATGTGAGCAAACTTCCAGCAAGAAGGATAAATAGAAGTAGAGAGACACAGATGAAAGAGTTTGACCAGGCAGTGAGCGAGTTCGGAAGCACAGTTTTTGAGAACAACAGGAGGGACTCCATCCGGACCGTAAGCCTTCCGAGAATCAAGGCCAGAGAGGGCCAGGAAAACGTCTTTATAAAGAATTTTAATTTTAGGGATGAAGTAGTCAGAGGGTGGAGGAGTAGGAGGAATATGCCCAGAATCATCCAAAGTTGAGTTGGTAGCAAAGGTTTGAGCGAAGAGTTCAGCTTTAGAAAAGAAGAGACAGCTGTAGAGCCATCTGGATGAAGTAAAGGAGGGAAAGACGAAGAAGTAAAGTTGTTAGAGATATTATTGGCTAGATGCCAGAAATCTCGAGAGGAGTTAGAATTGGAAAGACTTTGACATTTTCTATTGATGAAAGAGTTTTTAGTAAGTTGGAGAATAGATTTGGCATGATTACGGGCAGAAATATATAGGGCATGAGTTTCAGCAGTTGGATGGCTACGGAACCGTTTGTGAGCCGCCTCTCTATCATTGACAGCACGAGAACAAGCAGAGTTAAACCAAGGCTTTTTAGCTTTAGGGTTAGAGAAAGTATGAGGAATGTATAGCTCCATGCCAGAGATAATCACCTCTGTTATGCGCTCGGCACAAAGAGAAGGATCTCTGACATGAAAACAATAATCATCCCAAGGGAAATCAGAATAGTACTGCCTTAGTTCCTCCCACTTAGCAGAGTTAAAATGCCAGAAGCACCTCCGCTTAGGCGGGTCCTGAGGCTGCACTGGAGTGATAGAACTGGTAACGGAAATTAGATTGTGGTCGGAGGAGCCCAACGGAGAGGAAAGTTTAACAGAGTAAGCAGAAGGGTTGGAGGTTAGGAAAAGATCAAGAATGTTGGGCGTGTCTCCAAGGCGGTCAGGAATACGGGTAGGGAACTTCACTAGCTGCTCTAGGTCATGAAGGATAGCAAAGTTGAAGGTTTGTTCACCAGGTTGGTCAGTGAAAGAAGATGAAAGCCAAAGCTGGTGGTGAACATTGAAATCCCTAAAATGGAGATCTCAGCAAAAGGAAAGTGAGATAAGATGTGCTCCACCTTGGAAGTCAAATAGTCAAAGAATTTTACATAGTCAGAGGAATTAGGTGAGAGGTATACAGCACAGATGAATTTAGTTAGAGAGTGACATTGAAGTCTTAGCCAGATGGTAGAAAATTCTGAAGATTCAAGATTGTGGGCACGAGAGCAAGTGGTGTCGTTACGCACGTATGCGCAACATCCAGCTTTGGATTGAAAATGAGGATAGAGCAAGTAGGAGGGAACAGAAAAGGGCTGCTGTCAGTAGTCACAGACAACTGTGTTTCGGTTAGGAAGAGAAGATGAGGTTTAGTAGAGGAGAGGTGGTGTTCCACAGATTGAAAATTAGAACGAAGGCCACGAATGTTGCAGAAATTGATAGTGAAAGTATTAGATGAAGTGTCAAGACACCCAAGGTCGACAGCAGAGGGGCAGTCCGACCTGGGGACATTTATGGTCCCTCCCAGAGGGGACTCCGAGGCAGGGCGTGGTGAGGCCATTATTAAATTTTGATTTGAAGAGAGTGTAAAAGTGTAAGGTGTTGTAGTGTAGTGTAGGAAGTAGTAGAAGTTGTCTTTAGAGGGCAGGCTGCAGCTACTCAATTGTATAAATGAGACCACAAAGGGAACCGGGAAGAGAGGACACGGGGAATCACTCAGTCTGCAGCACTGCCTACATCCCCGTAAGTACTAATAACGTTACTCTTTAAATGCAGGAATGATACATAAATAGATACATAAATAGAAAAAATAAGTACATAAATAAATAATTGCTGACAAAAAGGAAGAGTAAGAATCAGTTTACAGAAACAATGCACGAACAACAATTGATAAAAAGAAATCGTAATTAAATTTTGGTAGTACAACATTTTCAAAGACTTCACCAGCATCCTATTTATGCAAACACACACACACACACACACACACACACACACACACACGACACTGGCAGCATTTTACCTGGGGTCAATTATCGCATGCAAACAACCTAATTATATACCAATTATTCACAGGCCGTCCGCCGCG
>NC_059270.1:4477859-4482859 GCF_017591435.1 Portunus trituberculatus
GAGAGAGAGAGAGAGAGAGAGAGAGAGAGAGAGAGAGAGAGAGAGAGAGAGAGAGAGAGAGAGAGAGAGAGAGAGAGAGAGAGACCATTATATCTACTGTAACAACAACAACAACTACTACTACTACTACTACTACTACTACTACTATCATCACTGTTACATCTATGACGACAACAACTATTACTACCACCACTCCAACATCCCTTTCCACCACCATCACTACCACCATTACCACCACCACCACTGCTGTTCCCACACATAAGGCAACCTCGTATATGTACTGCAGCAGGCCACGACCATCACCACTAACATTCATTCCCACTCCCTGATTGCCCCTTGTACGGGAGCACTGGCGGATTGCACAGGCCAGCATCGCCTCTTGGGTCCCGCGTGAGGTGGTTCAGAATGCCGTTCGCTGTGGCCTGGACTGCATCACCACACACTCAAGCCGTCAGTAACAGATTAGACGCATTGATCATTCTGTAAGCGGACTTCATTTCACTTTTAGTACGGTGATGTCTGATTGCTACAACGCTATCATGGACTGCGGCTGTGCTAAGTGTGTGTGTGTGTGTGTGTGTGGCAGCGCGAATATAAAGCCTTCCACAGAACACAGTACACACATTCTCAGCTGAAAGAGGACAGCAACTATAATCTAACTATAGATAACTGCTAACTCGTTACTATAAAATCTTAGCAACCTGAAATGAAGGAGTGGATGGCGAAGATCAGCCTGCAAGATAACAAACGAGGACGTGTGTATGTGTGTGTGTGTGTGTTTAGGGAGGGGGGATAGGTGACACATCAAGAAACAATCATGACAGAGTAAACATTGCCGGGAATAAAGACATAAAGGCCAGCTAGCACAGGTGAGCACGCAGTCTTGCATGACGCTTCACGGAAAGGGTCTGGATTGGCGCACTGCAAGCCACACTATAAGGCAGCGCTGCTCTCTCTGTGTGTCACCCTGATGGCGACTCGCAGCGCTCCATTAGTGGTGTGCCGCTTCGCTCCCCCTCTTTCCTCGCACCCTAAAAAAATTTCAAGCAATCAATACGCAAATTTGCAAGAATATCATGTCTATTCACGAAACTACTACTGTTATTATACTCCTACGCTTGTGTGTGTGTGTGTGTGTGTGTGTGTGTGTGTGTGTGTGTGTGTGTGTGTGTGTGTGTGTGTGTGTGTGTGTGTGTGTGTGTGTGTGTGTGTGCGCGCGCAAAATTCAATAATATAATAAAAGTTTCCAGCTCGTGCATTTCTGTCAACATAACATACGAGTAATACCAATTTGATCTCGAGTCATTTCGTTGGTTATATTTCAGCTCAGCACGGTGTTGCTTTGCCCTCCCCGCCCCGCGCCCCGCAGCCCCGCAGTCCCGCCCCTAGCCAGGCAGCATTGCATCGAATTTTAATGACGCGAGGCACGCACCAACACTGTACTGCCATTGATTTGTCCTAAGAAGGAAATCAAGTGAACGCTGCTCTTTGTTTAGCACCCGAGAGAATCACAACCTGTCAGCTCACTAAGAAAAAATTGTGGAAATGAAGAGCTTGCGTGGAATGAGTGAACTTTGCTGCGCTGATATGTAGAGAAACAAATGGAGAAATGGTCCGGCAAGTAATGAAGAAAGTAAGTAATGGTAGTTGTCGTGCGGGAACAGCAGTGTGTGGGAGGAAACGGCAGTCTACCCTCAGCCATTGATGGGATTATACCTGTACGCTGGCCCAGTACAGACGTGGTCACCGTAAACTAACCTACACCATTTACTTTTTTTATAATTCTCCCAGCATTTGAATTTCTCCGATATAGTAAGAATGTACACGCACTTAAGTTTCATAAGACCATCACCAGCTCACGCATTATAACTGAAGGAGAAACACAAGTTACGATTAGAGGAAGCAAATAAAAAGGTTCAAATTACTCGACTCGCACCGCTGGAACACGAAACAAAATCACACTCGGCAAAAGAACAAAACTAGGAAGACGTGTTCGGTGTTCTCTAATGATAGACCATTTTCTTCCCTATCGCTGAATTCCATGAACGGTGAACTAATCTTTCCAGGAAGGAGTCAAGGGGTACCCATTCCACAGGCAGCACGGCAGTCCAGGCGAAGGGATGTAGGGCGGGGCGGCACGTGATTTGGTTCCCTCTGTTCCCTCATCATCCCCTACTTTCATTTTCGTTGACCTTGAGTTGTACGAAAGGCTGGCCATCGCGTCCCGCCAGTCACAGATCACAGGTCAGCCACATGTAGTACAGCGGAGGCGAAGGATCGAAGGCAGCGCTGCGTGTGAGGCAGGAGGGCGAGGGCGAGGGCGAGCACGAGGCCGCGCGTTAGTGGAGGGGACAGCAAGTGCAATGGAATGCATCATTAATGAAAGAGATAAAAAGGAGTACGTGACTGTGAAATGCCGCCATTAATTGATTTCAGATATTAACACCACCACTATTTCACGTCAGTAATAAAACTGTCAGCCATGCAGAAAAAGCAGAGGTCAGGCAAAAAAGATAAAGCGACATGGAAAATAGAAATAAATGAAAACAAAGACTAGAGAGGCAGGCCATAAAAATAACTTCACACTGGCTGAGTCTGACGCGGCGGGCAGTGGTGGTTGGCAATAGAAGCTGGCCGGGGAGACACAAGACGGCGGCACCAGGTGAGGACAGGAAGAAGAGCTATCGAACTAAGAATGATCAGCCACGTAACAAAACGATCTTCAGAGCCTTCGTGCAGCACACCCTCCAAGAAGTAACATGTCAAAACTACAGGGCGTAAGGGTGAGGACTGCAATGAAGACACGCTGAGTGAGGAACAAATGCAGGTCCTGCCGACATAACCAGTGCAGGTGGAAAGTCAAGCATCGACGAGCAACGGACGTGAAAATGCAGACTACAAAGGGACGGTGCAGGCTACACTGGTGGAAATAAAGGACTACAAAGGGAGAAAGACAAACTACAAAGGGGGAAATACAGGTTATAAAAGGGAAAATGCAGGCTACAAAGGGAAACATGGGGGCTACAAAGAGCGAGGGGAAACAGGTGGTGGGACGGGGCTGGCATCCTCATTTCATCGTGAGTGACAAACAAAATTTCTGGCTCCGTGTGGGTTGCAAACAAAAGGCAGCCGCTGCGCCTTTGTGTGTGTAAAGCCACCAAGGTAAATCTCATCTGTCACAAAGCTAAAAACCTAACAAGCAATCATGGGAAAATAATTATGCTGAAAATCTCTAATGTGGAATTCCACGTGAAAATTTTATTACGTGAAACTTATGAGACGTGACATAGTGGTACTGGGAGTGGTGAGTGTCGAGCGTGGCCCTGTGTGATGTGGTGAGGACAATGCTTCACGCTGTACTGTAGAGAGCCACGGTGAAGTCTTGGCTCACGTTGTACATGGAGGCGCACATCACTCGTGTGGGAAAGCGTCTGATGGAGTGATTCTCGACACAATGTTAGCGTGACGTAAACACTCCTTTCTCGGCGGCACTTCACCAGGTCGTCACCAAACAAGGATCATCCAGCAGCAGACCCAACACCCTCAGCCCTCAGCCCTTCCTGCGGCTGTTCTCACCCCACACAGCCCTCCGCTCCCTGGCCGTGGTTGGGAGGGAGGCAGGAGGGATGTGCTGACTGCTGGTCCCAGACACAGCCCAGAGCGGCGGACCAATTAACGCCAGCGGGAGGGTCTGGCGACTGGTTGCAGCATTGATCAAACGAGCAGTTCACTATTCAGTGCAGCGATGAAATATTTCTGCTGTAAAATTATTGAATGACCATCATTCACACGTGCCCAGATCACGTACAATAAATAACGTTTACAAAAATGCTATTAACATTCACACTGAAATTCGCTTCTTCGCACAAGTCAAATATCATCCATGAATAATTATGCTTCCCTCGATTTTACACTTTTCATGCTTGAAATTTATTAGTGACTAATTTAGCAATTACGTGATTAAAAACAGGGAACTTGCCAAGGAAGCAACAGTCAGTAGCGCGGCCAGTGACTTGTGCGGGACAATGGCGCACAGAGGACAACATGCACGCGGGTGGCCGCGGTGCAGGTCACGGTAAAGTTCATGGTTGCGGTCACAGTTGTTGATGCATAATTGTTGATGTGTGTTCAGTTCAAACGTAATGCGGTGCAGTGCACTGCAGTGCCACAAGTCATTAAATTTCCTCGAAGTTTAAAGTCATGAACGTGACTATCGATGTTCGAGAGACGTGAGCGATGTGGTCCTTGAGCCAGAATGTTCCGTACCGGATCTGTTGGCCAGGGCCGGTGGCGTCCCCTGTCAGCACCAGCGGCAGGACGTTAGAACACGAGGGAGCCAAAGGCGGCGACGCTGGCGTGGGAGGCGAAACGGAAGAGGGAGAAAGAGGACCGAAAGAAAACGGAAATGAAACTGCGGACAGTGGTCCTCAACCTGAAAGTTCCCCACTTAGAGGTTGGCTTCCTCACCGTGTCGCCATGTCCCCGCCACCACCGCCACCACTTATGTGAACACCCCGCCCCCCCCAGTGGAGTCTGCAGTAACAAGGTCATTGCAACCACAGGTATCACTTTGCAGATGTCTCATCAACCTCTCGGCCAAGCTTTCCTCACAAACAGTATCACCACTCAGTCTCATCTTGACGGAAAGACCAGCGATCATCTAAGTTACCATTTGGCAGCGCGACTCACAACAGCAAGGAAACCTTTTCTTTATTTTCTCTCTCGGGACTGTTAAGCATGAAAGCCAAGGTCAATAAACCTTAGAACAGACAAAGCAATAACAGATTAAATGAGCCGCGCTAGGTAAGTGTCTTCACGTGAATGTCAGACATCTCCACTTCAGGTTTGATAAGCACATTGACGGACAACCAAGCGGCATGGAATGGCAAGTTGATACAATCCCAACACAGCATCAAGGAGCTCAGGCCAAGGTGCAGTGTCAGTCCGTGTCTTGCTAACTAGCGATGCTGAGCACCAGGTCACCATCACCCCGCGAACGA
>NC_059270.1:4487859-4497859 GCF_017591435.1 Portunus trituberculatus
ACTACTACTACTACTACTACTACTACACCGCCAGCCTCACCAGTCCTGCCACTGCTGCCCACCGCCACCCTCGCAGCGTCCGTCCTTTCCCCCACCCCCACCTCCACCCCCGCCGCTGCCGCCACAGGTAATATCGCAGCAGTACACAGGTAGGAGGAAGGTGTGTTATGGGGGTCATTAAGGTCAATTACTCCCACGATATTGGCGGCATTACTCCCTTATGGCCGAGAGAGAGAGAGAGAGAGAGAGAGAGAGAGAGAGAGAGAGAGAGAGAGAGAGAGTGTTAATTCAAAGCGTACCATTTTTTTCTACCTTGCCTCTTTGTCTCTCCCTCTGCTGTTAATCCGTGAATTGCTCTCTCTCTCTCTCTCTCTCTCTCTCTCTCTCTCTCTCTCTCTTTTTTTCTACTTTTTATTATGAATCTTTTTGTCTTTCTTTTTTTAATTTATTTCCTATCAGGCAAATTTTACAATGTTTGCTTTGTGTCACTACTACGAACTTTACCATGATAGATAATAGCATTCCAACCAGCAATAACTCTCTCTCTCTCTCTCTCTCTCTCTCTCTCTCTCTCTCTCTCTCTCTCAGGATGGAAATGAAAAATAAAACTGTAATGACACACTACGGAAGGTTACATTTACAGCAACACTCAGATTTACAGTTCACGTGAGGGACAAAAGAGAATCACTAATACCACCAGTGTCACGAGATAAGACCCTCGTATTCTTAAACCGCTTTATTCTTTCGACACGACAGTTTTCAGACTCCAGAGATAATTAGATCGCGTTCTCACGGAAAATGTTCTCTTTGATGATGCACAATCCCTGCAAAACTACTGCCATGATCACGTAAATACTCCTTTGGAAAACTGCGCTCGCTAAAATCTTCTCTTATTCGTTTTTCGTTCTGTTTGGATTATTTTCAAAGGGCTAACAAAGAAGAATGATAAAAGAACTATATAGAAAACTTCTCTGCTTATTCGTCTGGATTATTTTCAAAGGCCAAAGAAGAATGATAAAGAACTAAGTATATGTTGATGCAGAAGCCTTTGTTAAACTATTATTGCTACACCCGCTCCTTGGACAACTTCACTAACCTACACTGCAATTTCTTATTCTTATTAATAGTCACGCTTTGTTCTTCCATTTGCTTTACTTTCAAAGGCTAAAGAAATAATAGAGTTGGAATCTCATAAAAAGACAATATTTATACAGAATCCTTGTCAAAACACCACTAGAATCATGAAAACGATACCAATTTTCTGTGACACCTTGACTCCTTCAATACTGGAATACATTTTTACTTTTACCTTAGACTTGTGTACGATTAGACTATTTCGTTGACATTACGAAGCGTCTATAGAGGTGAGAAGATTAATTGCCACAGTCATCACTCTTTCGATCCTTCTTTTGAGTTTCTGAAGCCGTATAAAATCACCGAACAGTAAGCAGAACGAATATGGAAATGCGTCATGGTACTTATGGGGCTAATTTAATTCATGATCTTAGACTTACTATTATTTTCAAAGATCATTACATACAAATCATCAACTTGAGTTCTCCCCAAAAATTACTACTGATGATTACAAAACCCTTGTTAAACTACTGATAAAATCTTGAAAACACTCTTGGAAAGGCTCTAATATCTTCCATTGCAGCGTTTGAAAGCGATCGAGCCCAAGCGACGAAATGTTAGGGAATTCATATCACAAACTCACACTCACCAGACGTCTTTGCCAGGTCCTCCTCCTCCTCTTCCTCCTCTTGCGCCTGCGACATCGTACCTGAAGGTGAAAATATCGTACTTAGATGCATCAGTCAAAAACTTAATAAAAAACGATCAAAATATAACAAGACGAGTATGAAACCTCTCTCTCTCTCTCTCTCTCTCTCTCTCTCTCTCTCTCTCTTTTTTTATCTATCTGCATAAAAGCTCTAGTTCTTGGTTGTATGTGGTTTGTTTCTATCTTTTACTGGAGAAAGATAGCTGGAATAAATCACTATGTCTTTAATCAATTTTTTCAGTGCTTTTTGTTAACAGTTTGGTAAAGGGAGACAGATGTATTGGAAATTGTGTTTTATCTAGACAAATTTCATGGGGGGAGTTCATTGTCCTTGTATTGTTTTATTGTGTTTGCTTCGTACATGATTGTAAATAAGAACAATTTATCAATAAACAAATAAACTAGTAATAATCTCTCTCTCTCTCTCTCTCTCTCTCTCTCTCTCTCTCTCTCTCTCTCTCTCTCTCTCTCTTTCTCTCAGTGACCTTTAGCGAGAACACAGTGACCTTAATCCAAGTCTGGTTGCATTAAAATTACAATACTTTCTCTCTGCCTTTATACAAACAAGTCCATTATCTGACTCACAATTCCGGTACAACACAGTAAATATGTACCTATAATACAGTGCGTGACTTATTTTCCGCTGTACTATAAAGGCGAAAGCTGAACTGAAATCCGCTGATGGTTTACATGTACTTAGTAGCAAATATTCTTTAACCATTTCCCTTGTATGGCCGGCCTTCCTGAGCATTCCTAGCACTGTAAACATTGTTCCCATGGTGACACTGGAGAGGAAAAGAGGGAAATTAAAAGATAATATTGTCTCTTAAGGTATAAGATTTATTACGAGATCATAAAAGTTTGCAGGATTGGATTTGTGTACCGATGAAAGAGTTAATGAATCAGTACTCAGGAAAAAAAAAATTACATTGACAAGCTTCTCTCTTCGTCAGACTTTCCACTAACGCCACTCGACCCCTCCCTCCACCTCCTAGCACATGCTTATCTATAGTCTGTCTACCCTAAAGAGACTCCTGCGTTCAAAATATATTGTAATTTATTGATGATATAATTGGTTCTATGTGAATAATACTTGTTTTCTGTTGATCAATGCACATATCATGAGGAGAGCTTACGGTTTTCCTTAAGATTTTTTTTTTTATGTTAAGGCCTATAGCGCCTGTGGACATACTTGAGAAATATATACGGGAAATGCTGTTCAGCTTCCACCCATTAGTGGCGCAGGCAATTTCATTTATAGTGGTACCCATACTAGGGCCCATATCACCACCCAAGCATATCTTGAGTGTAACCACCTAGAACCTGGGTATCACGGTGACATGTAGCTAACTTTAAGACACTCGACAAATGGCAAAGTTTTTAAGGCTGTACGTGGTGGAATTCGAACCTACGCGTGGATGTCTGTCTGATCCCACGCTCACCACCTTATCCACTACGCCACCGCCTCCCTCCTGACAACCACGCATTCCTCCGAAACAGCATCTATATCAAGACACAGGAGCCACTTTGTATTTTTTACGCAGGAGTAGACAGACTATAATAGTACCATATGGCCTTTGTCACCTGGCACATTTTTCTCTCTCAATATCATACAGTGGAACCATGCGCACTTTGGGGTCCGAGGGGTTTCCAAGCGCACGGGTTCGAATCCTGGCCACGGTCGGAGTTTCGGTAGGGCATCCTTACTCAGGTTAAAGGTTTCCTATCGGGTGGGCTTACAAATAGGAGGTACCCCCAAAAAGTACTTCTTTAAGCCCATAAGTTCCCGTGATAAGCCCGCATGGAATAAATACAAAAAAAATACAATTCCTCTGGTGATAATAGTTTGCAATAGTAAGTACTCTTATTGCAAATAGTCTAAGTCATATACAGGATAGATCATTTCTTTTAGTTGACACCATTACCCACACACACACACACACACACACACACACACACACACAAGGAGATTACGATGAGTGTGAATAAAGAGTTGTGAAATGATTTGTGATATTTTCATGTATTATTGCTATTTGCGCCGGATATTTACTCAACAGCTGATCAAATAATTCCACCACATGAAAAGTAAAGTCTCTTAATGGGATGATGTAATCTGATAATAGATAGAGTGTTAAAAGCAACGCAATTATGTCTAAAAATATATCATTGTAACCTCCAGAGCAGTAGCAGAGAGAGAGAGAGAGAGAGAGAGAGAGAGAGAGAGAGAGAGAGAGAGAGAGAGAGAGAGAGAGAGAGAGAGAGAGAGAGAGAGAGAGAGAGAGAGAGAGAGAGAAAGAAAAGAAAGAAAGAAAGAAAGAAAGAAAGGTGTATGTGTGTGTGTGTGTGTGTGTGTGTGTGTGTGTGTGTGTGTGTGTGTGTGTGTGTGTGTGTGTGTGTGTGTGTGTGTGTGTGTGTGTACTAAACTTGCCTAAGCTCTCTCGTAAATGGACAGATATTTATAAAAAGAAACATATAAATAAATAGAACTTTGGACAAAATCAGAAAACCGTTTGTAGTGTGAACATTAATATTTCACTCGAACAACAACAACAACAACAACAACAACAACAACAACAATAATAACAACAACAACAACAACAACAACAACAACAACAACAACAATAATAAAACAACAAAAACAATAACAAACAAACAAAACATCTAAAATAACCACTAAAACAAGGTATGAGAGAGAGAGAGAGAGAGAGAGAGAGAGAGAGAGAGAGAGAGAGAGAGAATTTCATAAGGAGCTCTCATTCAGAATCCTGGAGTCGTTTTTTCTCGGCTTTTTCTTCTCTCCTTACAATGAATGACTGACTGGAGGAGAGAGAAAGAAAACGTAATCTGCTACTGGAGGAGGAGGAGGAGGAGGAGGAGGAGGAGGAGGAGGAGGAGGAGGAGGAGGAGGAGGAGGAGGAGGACTCAATGGCACACTTAGAATTCATGGAAGACGTAAGTATGTATGTATGTATGTATGTATGTATGTATGTATATTTCCCCAAGGATCGATATACTCGCCTCAGCTGCACCAAGTCTCGTTATGCTTGAAAAAAATAACTAAATACTCCTTCTTGTAAATGAATAAGTTAAACCAAATCCATATAGAGTATTGAGTGCATAGAGTTAGTGAATGCTTTCTCTCTCTCTCTCTCTCTCTCTCTCTCTCTCTCTCTCTCTCTCTCTCTCTCTCTCTCTCTCTCTCATAATCTTTACTTCCGTTTTCTAATTACCAAGTTCGCTAATGGTTACAATTATAAGGAAGTAAACTAATATTGAATTGTGTGTAGCAAAGTCTTTTTATACCACAAAAGATCATAATTTAGTGAGGTCGCTGTTCTGGTGGCTGTTCTGTGAGTGTTACGTGTGGCAGCGGTAGCGTGAATGACACCTTTAGATGTTTATTGGCACTATTCATACAGTATCCAATTGATTAGACGCAACCAGAACGGCTTTCCATATCCCTTCATCATCATAATTGTATACTCATTATTGTATCGTATCAGTCTTGTAATTGTTTCAAGTGTAGAGTACTCATTTGATTAGCTACAGATGGCAAGAACACTTTCACGTCTTTGTATTGTCATTATTGTGTAGTCACTATTGCATTAGTCCTGTAATTGTTTGAGTATACGAATGTTATTTGATTGGGTAAAGCTGACAACACCCGCTTTTCATATCCCTTCATCATTATTGCAGTTGTGTTATTAGTTCTGCAATTGTTTCATGTGTTGCTTTGATCATTCATCGTGTTGTGAGTTGCAGACTGTGTACTGGGCATGATAAACCTGGAATGCCTCACCTAACCTAACCTTATACTAATCTAACTTTATCTGACTCTGCCCTCCAGCTAACCAGGAAGCTCCACTCTATACCACCACTATGTATAACTAAGTACAATACACACTGGTAAACTTATGAGTATGTTTTGAAGTTCTAAAGCCACCACAACCACCGCTCATCTTTACCATCATCATTAGCAGTAGCAGCATTATCTTGTACGGTTCTACTGCAGGTTAAAAGTCTCTATTTCTAGTCTTCCTCTTTCATGTGTCTGCTGTTCATCTATTCCAGCCCACCCCATTAAAATAAGACGTGTTTCATCCACCATCAATGCAGTTTTCTTTTACGTTCCGAGATTGTCATTTTTTTATTTCTGTTCCCTAATATTAGTTCAATTGTCAAACACATAGTTTCTCTTTTTATTCATTAGTTCACCCATTTCATGTCAACTGTTTTTCATATATCTCTTAATTGTAGTCAAAATGCATTCAACTTTGGTCAGCTCTCTAATCTATAATATTCTCTTCTTATCTCCCTCCATAACACACCATCAGTAGTCACCACTTATCTCTCTTTTAATCCCGCTTTGAATCTGGCGTTAAATCCCTCCTGACACACCGCCACCAGCTCGCCAGTTATGGAGTGATCCTCTGGTGGGTGGGTCTGTCGTGTCGCCGCCCAGCAGTCATTGGGTCATCTGCCACTCTCCTGTCGATTATTTAGTGACGTGCCAGTCATTTAGCCAGTCAGCAGTCACTCATTCCGTCACCTATCAGTCATTTCACTCCAGGCCAGGTAAGCATCTCCACAATCCCGTCCTTCCCTCATCTTGTTCGTGGGTCACTTAAATAAATTCATATTGTCTACGTATTTTTTTTATAATGAGCCAGTCAAGTGTCATGTATATATTATGAGTGCACTACATGTCTTTCGTGGCTGTGCGGAGGAGCAGCATACTCTCCTTCCCCGCCCCTCTCTCTCTCTCTCTCTCTCTCTCTCTCTCTCAAGAAATATTGTAGTGTAGCTTAAATCTTTACAATTTTACTACTACTACTACTACTACTACTACTACTACTACTACTACTATTACTACTACTACTATTACTACTACTACTGGAGAAAAAAGACATCACAATTGTATAGGAACTGTTTAGAGAGAGAGAGAGAGAGAGAGAGAGAGAGAGAGAGAGAGAGAGAGAGAGAGAGAGAGAGAGAGAGAGAGAGGAACGCAGGCTCATTGGGTACCACAAGAGCATCACGAAGGGAGTAAGGAGGGACGACGCGCAAGCCTCTACAAGAACTGGCTAAAAATAGTAATACTCAATAAACTTCCCTTAAAACGGACATTTGGTGCGTCTATTTGCATGTGAACAAACAGGAGGAAACAATGCTACTCGTTTGTTTCTATCTATATGGACAACAAAAAAACGGGGAAAAAATGGAGTTCCAGTGTTTGTTTCTTACTGTTTAAGACTGTGGTGGTGATACTGCTGGATTTCTGGTGATGGTGACGCTTGAGACAGGAAGCTTACTCATAATCGCTTTGCTCTTAGGTTAGGTTAGGTTAGGCTAGTGTAGGGTAGGGTAGGGTACGATAGGGTAGGGTAAGATAGGTTACGTTAGGTTGGGTTAGGTTGGGTTGGATTGAGTTAGGTTAGGTTAGGTTACGTTACGTTAGGTCTCTCAACCAACACTATTTTTGAATGGTCACACATTCAGCCGGGTTCGCTAAACTGTTTCTCCTACTATAAATATAAAAATTCTGTTAATTTGTCGCTAAAGCCGTAAAAACATCCTCAGAAATCCCGGTGTAAGTTTCATCAAGAGCCTTTACAGTGTAGTGGAGGCTCATGTAAAAATGGTTCAGAATATGATCCCATGACTAGCTGGCAGGGTAATGTGAAAGTGGAGAGGTGTCTAGACCGGTAAAAAGGTTATCTTAGTGTTCCATTACTCGCTGAACATGGTGTAGAAAGCTGCTTGTGGTGTCTTGTATCTATTTATCTAGTGAGCTGTGTATTCATCTATGTGTCTATAAATCTTTCGTCTGTCTGTTCATCTACCTATCTATCTATCTATCTATCTATCTGTCTGTCTGTCTGCAGATCTACCATTCTATTTACTTGCATATCTATCAATCTATCTCTCTATACATCTACGTCCTTCATCTATCTCTCAATCCATTAACCGTTCAATCAATCGTATACATTCTCACGAGTACTCACAAACATCCCCTTAAAGTAGTAACCACACCGAGATGGCCACAACATTCCTGAGGTGCATTCGCGGTTCACTTACATCATGAAACACAACTTGACGCCAAGACAAAATCTCTCCATAAAGTCTGAAGTTTTAAGGGTGAGTTTAGATTTCACCCTGTAACGCTAGACAGGCTGCGGGCAAGCTGAGACCGCTTCCGGATCAGATGACGCGGCGGAGAGGCGGCAGTGGACAGCGAAGCCACGTATTCTTTATGACACCACGCCAACACACAGCCTGCCCGCCTCACCTCGCTTCACTGCACCGCGTCGACACTCCAACCTTCTTGTGACGGAAAAACTACATCAACAAGGAGAACAGTGTAAAGAAGTGTGTGTGCGTGTGTGTGTGTGTGTGTGTGTGTGTGTGTGTGTGTGTGTGTGTGTGTGTGTGTATTGGATGAACGGATGGTGGTGGTGGTAGTGGTGGTGGCAGGCAGTGATGATGTAAGTGTAGACCAGTGACATATGACTCTTCCCTTCATTAGAATCCCATGACACACTTCTATATTTCTCACACACTCTTCGTTACACCCAAGCGTTATGTGAGACTATTACCAAACCTTCCGTCATTTCATCTCACCCACTTCCAATTAACAGACACTAGTGGAGGATATCAAGGCTTTTTTAAGGATGTATTCGTAACTCTAGCGATGATTCAAAAAAGATTCTGCTTCATTAAGGAGAAGAAACATCTATGCGAATTCAAATGTAGTTCCTGAAAAGTGATTAAGAGATCCAGAAACGTATAAAAATAAAGACCTTAGTTACATCATAGCATTGATTATAAATGTAATGTAGTGGTGGTGATAAAGAGAGGCGCGCTGGCTGGCTGGCTGGGTGACGTCCTGCAACGCTCAGACATTAGACGAACCAGAAACGTATGAAAATAAAGACCTTAGTTACATCACAGCATCTGAGTGGCTGGTTGGCTGGCTGGCTGGCTGGCTGACTGACTGACTGGGTGGCTGGTTGGGTGACAGTCCTGCAACGCTTAGACATTAGAAGAGCCAGAAACGTGTCAAAAAATAAAGACCTTAGTTACATCACAGCATCTGAGTGGCTGGTTGGCTGGCTGGCTGGCTGGCTGGCTGACTGACTGGGTGGCTGGTTGGGTGACAGTCCTGCAACGCTTAGACATTAGAAGAGCCAGAAACGTGTCAAAAATAAAGACCTTAGTTACATCACAGTATTGCCTATAAATATAGTGTAGTGGTGGCGTTGCATTGCCCTATTTGAGTGGTGGGTTGGCTGGCTGGGTGACCGTCCTGCAACGCTCAGACACTCCCCCGAGATCCAAAGAGCTCATACCTTCCTTCATCAAACAAGAACCATTATGAAGCAACTCCAAACTCACTACACAACTCCGCGGCGCAGTAACGGAGCAGCAACACGCAACACTCACTTCAAAGAAATAATATTGTGGGAGTAACAAAGTACAAAGTTTTGATATGAAGCAGGAACTGATAATTGAAAGACGCAAACTTGTCGACCAAATTGTATTGAACGCACCAACTATTTCTTTGCACGGCCGGCAGGGTACGGCGGCACCCATCTGCATACTGGGGCCGCAGGACACACCGCCACGTGGAGACTAATGTAATTAACTTCCTGGTTTGCTCTTGAGTGTGTGTGTGTGTGTGTGTGTGTGTGTGTGTGTGTGTGTGTGTGTGTGTGTGTGTGTGTGTCTGTCCATTTCTGTCCTTTCATCTGATTCTTTAAATGTCTGTCTGTTTTGTCTGTCCGCCTGCCTCAATCATCTATTATCTGTCTGTCTGTTTCTTCGTATGTTGATTTATTTGTGTGTCTGTTTATCAGCCAATCAGCCAGTTTGTTAATCTATTTAGTGCTTTGTATGTCTACCTACCCACCTGTCTGTTCATCTGTTTATCTGTCTACTTGCTTGTATATATATCTTTTCTCCGTCTGTTTGTATGTTTATATATGTCTGTCTGTATTTTTCTGTCTGTTTGCGTATGCTTGTGACAGTCTGTACTACACCTGGCTTTGTTTGCCTGTCTGTCTGTCAATATCTACCTAGCTGTTTCTATGTTTGTCTGTGTCTGTCTTTCTGTAAGTCTGTCTCACCCTCTATTTTTTCTCCCTTGTATTTGTCTGTCTGTTCACTTCTCTCTATTTGTACTTGTCTCTTTCCCTCTATCATTTTTCAACATGTCAG
>NC_059270.1:4502859-4507859 GCF_017591435.1 Portunus trituberculatus
CATAACAGTCGAAAAGTATGTTTTGTCCCATTTTTACTTTAAAGTGAAACATCATTCTATCTGTACTACAATACTGAACACTGTCAATAATATTCTGAGTACATACAATAGTTCTTCTTTAAGTGAACAAATTCCAATTAACAAACAAAAAAATATTACTGATATTTTTCGATTTCTTTAACTGACATCAGAACCTACGAAAATTTGGAACTAAATTAAGGAGTTTTAAGGAGTGAAAACTAGATAAGACAATGATAAACAAAGGAACACTACAATAAATACATAAATGGATTCAATAACTCATACATTATCAGTAAGATAAAGAAAGAAAGAAAAAGAGAAAGAAATATTCTATTCTTCGATGATATATTCTTTTCTTCAGCCATGCTTCATGTTAGATTTTGGCCAGGGAAGATTTGGCCGTCACTAAGATTGTCTAGGGAAGATCCAGGCATCATCAAATTTTTCCAGGCAAGATCCAATCGTCGTCATTGAGATTGTCCAGGGAAGGTCCACTCGTTATCAAAATTGTCCAGAGAAGATCCAGTTGTCAACATTTTGGCCACGGGGGATTTGGCCGCCTTAGTCCAGGAAAGGTCCAGTCATCATCAAAATTGTCCACAGATCTTATTATCGTAAGTTTTGCCAAGGAAGATTCGGACGCCATTGTCCAAGGAAGATCCAGTCGTCATCAAGATTGTCCAGAGAAGATTCAATCGTCAATAGTTTGGCCACGGGGGATTTGGCCGCCTAAGTCCAGGGAAGGTCCAGTCGTAATTCAAAATTGTCCAGAGAAGATTCAATCGTCAACATTTTGGCCACGGGGGATTTGGCCGCCTTATTCCAGGGAAGGTCCAGTCGTAATTCAAAATTGTCCAGAGATGATCAAGTCGTCAACATTTTGACTAGGAAAGATTTGACCGCCATTGTCTAGGGAAGGTCCAGTCGTCATCAAAATTGTCCAGAGAAGATCTTATTATCGTAAGTTTTGCCAGGGTAGATTCGGACGCCATTGTCCAGGGAAGGTCCAGTCGTCATCAAGATTGTCCAGAGAAGATTCAATCGTCAATAGTTTGGCCACGGGGGATTTGGCCGCCTTAGTCCAGGGAAGGTCCAGTCGTCATCAAAATTGTCCAGAGAAGATTCAATCGTCAATAGTTTGGCCACGGGGGATTTGGCCGCCTTAGTCCAGGGAAGGTCCAGTCATCATCAAAATTGTCCAGAGAAGATTCAATCGTCAACATTTTGGCCAGGGGAGATTTGGCCGCCTTATTCCAGGGAAGGTCCAGTCATCATCAAAATTGTCCAGAGAAGATTCAATCGTCAACATTTTGGCCACGGGGGATTTGGCCGCCTTAGTCCAGGGAAGGTCCAGTCATCATCAAAATTGTCCAGAGAAGATCCTATCATCGTCAGTTTGGCCAGGGGAGATTTGGCCGCTATTGTCCAGGGAAGGTCCAGTCGTCTTCAAAATTGTCCAAAGAAGATTCAATCATCAACATTTTGGTCAGGGAAGATTTGGCCGCCATTGTCCAGAGAAGGTCCAGTTGTCATCAAAATTATCCAGGGAAGATCCAGTCGTTGTCAATAAGACTGTACAGGGAGCATCCAGTCGTCATCAGTTTGGCCAGGAGATTTGGCCGTCACTAAGATTGTCCAGAGAAGGTCCAGTCGTCATCAAAATTGTTCAAGGAAGATCCAGTCGTCTTTAGTTTGGCCAGGGGAGATTTAGCCATTGTCAAGACTGCCCAGACGAGTTTCAGTCATGGTCAGATCTGGGTGTTGTGGCCAGGGTGCCCATCACCCTGTTCTTGGGCTTGCCTTCGCCTTCTGGAGGCCCACCTCCCGGCCTGCTGCCTGCCCCTCCGGGCAGCTTCGGTCCGGCACCGGGCTACGCGCTTCTGCTCCTCGGTGAGGTACACCTTAATGTAGTTCAAATTTCTCGCCATAAACAACCATTTTTAATCTGAATTGTTTTGTTTATTCTTGATTTGAGTAAGTGCTGGACGCATCTCTTCACTCAATAAGGAGAGAAATGGAAGCACCGGAACCCAACAAAAGGCAAATAACAATGACACTGCCCACATTTTGCAAGATGGCGCTCGTTACACTGGTTGTTGTTGCTGTTATTTATTTAAGCAAGAAAATATCTCAATCATCAGATTAAACTGTTTTATTTATTCATTTTCTTATTCTATTATTTCAACACCGGTCTGGACAAGTACAAAAAATTAATAAAAATCCGAATTATAAATTTTCCTCTAAGTTCACAGACATCTACGTGAATATCTATATAAAAAGTATAAACTAATCGAATTTTTTTTTTTTTCATAAGTAGAGTACAATTAAGTAAGTGTTCTGCTACAGACAATGTTAGTTTGTGGCAGATCTTCAAACGTGATGGAGGGACAGGCATACATACTAGATCAGTTAGAGAGTGAGAGTACCAAAGAGTGACAGTGGTGACATGTCTGCTGTGCTCACGTGACAACATTGCCAACACAGACTTGACGAAATTGAGATCACATACAAAGTTTCCTCCTCCGTGCCGCACGCCGTAAACCGAGGTAGTGCCAAGATAAGAGCGTAATGGTGCACAGTGACGGTGATGTGGTGCAGTACCCTGCTGCTAATCACGAGAATCATCGAATAACAGTCACTCATCAGTACGTAGCCAGACTGACTCAGTATTTATGTGAGGTAACAGCTGAGATGAACACAGGATGAATTATTTCTGCGAAGACCTTCCAACATTCCAAAAGGTTAAAAAGTTAATGATCAAAACAAAGTGTACAATGTTCCAAGTTACTTTGAATTACTTGTTTTCTAGCACTAGTTTCAAAATTATGTAGCAATTTCAATACAATATCTAATAATTATTTAATTGTTGCACTAAAGCCGCTATTGTTATGTACAGCAAAGATAACAGCCGTCTCAGATCCAGTCGTGACATATAACTCATAGCCAATTTATATTCAAAGAGCAAAGTATTCCCATTTGAATAAAACACACCAATCCAAGAGGTTCATTAATCAGTCTTTATGATGGATGTTAAGGAGGGAAAATAACAGTTCCCAGTAAAGACATTTATTATGACAGCACATGTCAGACTTCATTACCCGCTTCACTGTGAGACCCCGCGGCTCGTCCTGCCAGAGATAACTGTGCTGCTGTCGATATGGTAATTGTTGCAACAAACAATAAATTCGTGTCCATATCACTTTATTGCCGCGATCACTTTGTTGCGCGTATTACTCGGAAGAACAGATGTGGGTAATGGTTTGAAGAAATAATAAAGCAAAGCTCACAAAATGCGATTAATTGAAATAAAGAACTATCCTTCACCTTATAACCAGGGTAACTAATTAGCAAGAGTCAATGTCCATCTGTGTGAATCACGCCGAGACGACGAGCATTAAACAAAGGAGTTTGAATGCAATACAGAAAGAAAATACAGCTGCTGGCTTTTGGTGAGATGGATTGATTGTCTTTCATTACTATCTTTATGAATAGTTTCCAGACAGCCTTATTTATACCAGTATGTAAATGTATTTTGTAGAATGACTAAATCCTTACTTCTTTCTCGTGTCTATCAGAGTAAAACAAAATTAATAGAACTGTTTATGTGATGGCATTGGAGAACTCCTTTTAGAATAAGGCACGCGTCATTCATCTTTGGTTTAGCCATTATGCTTCTACATAAGAACACAAGAACACACATAATGCTTTAAGAAGCCAGCAGACCTACACGTGGCATTCCACATATCACCCATGTCTATAAGCTCATATCCATCATTTACGAGCTGTTATCCTCTTCAGTACTAGTAAATATTTTTACCATGAGTTTTGTATACGATTAGACAATTTTATTTACATTAGGAAAAGTCTTTGGAGATCAAAAGATTGATGGCTAGAGTCTTCACTATTTCAATTCTCACATAAGTTTCTGAAGCTGTATAAGAGCACCATATAGTAAGTAGAATGAATATGAAAATGCGTCATGGTACTGAATGGGTTAAGAGATATCACTGTTTTGAGTACGGCCAGTATCCATTCATCCTTACGTGCTTTAACTGACATGACATTAGCACACGTAAAACATTCTGAGAGCAGCGGGGAGTTATCACTAAACTGTTGATACCCATCCGGTAATTCTTTTGTATTAGGAAATAGTCTTGCATAAAGCGAAGTGGATTATGCTACGCACTTTAGACGTGAATTTTCATGACGTTATACATGCATTGCGTTGTTTCCAATGTTAGGAATTATCATTATTGTTGCAGAATTGCCTTATAAATAGATATAATAGCAGTTGGGGTATGTGCAGTAAGATTGTGCGCAGTACTATAAGTATGTGACCGTAAATCTGTCACAAGAGCGAACTCCCTGCTCCCTGTACGATGTTCCCGCGACTGTCAATTGCCTCACTGGTACAGACAACATAGCAGGATTCCCATGAGACCCTTCTGCAAGATGACCATGAAATAAGACGAGCTTATGAACCGAAACTATTTTTGTCACAGCAAAAAGAAAATCACTACTAGCTTTTCTCCCCCTGTAGTTGAAAAAAAAAAAATTGTCTATTACAGAAATGACTTAAGCACACTGTAACGTTTTGTCAGTGATGGTATTTGTGTCTCAGTTCAGCATCTGAACACCAGCAACGAGATGATAAGCGATGCAACAAGACAGCACACCTACAATTAAATGTTAAGTCAGTCTTTTTTAACCCGCCGGTAAGAACAACCCAACACAGACAGACCTGTCTCGCTCCCTCGGTCTCCGTGAGCCAGTATTCTTAACTTTTTCCAAGTTTTTACCATTTCCAACACCGACGCTTCACTACCTTTGAAATAAGTTGTAGGTTACTCAGCACATTCTTTACTTTACTTAAAAGACTGGGAGCGAGTAATGAACAAATACTGTACTGTATTCACTGTGCAAATACATCCAAGCATCAAAGAAGCCAGTGGCAGGCAGACAAATCAGTAAAATTTGTC
>NC_059270.1:4512859-4537859 GCF_017591435.1 Portunus trituberculatus
CCACGCTTACGTGCATATCACTGAGGCGCTAAGCAAGGACAAACGGTAATTGTGTACCACGATGAGTTCCTCGTGTTGACTCTGCCAGACTAACACACGCACTTGATCTTTTCTTCTTCTTCTTCTTCTTCTTCTTCTTCTTCTTCTTCTTCTTCTTTTTCCTTCTCCTCTCCCTCTTTCTCCTCTAATTTTATGCTTATGCTCATGGTACAACTCAGTTAATGCAAAATTCCTAAATAAAATTTGAATGTTACATTTTAAACATTTCTGTTTTCATGAATATTTTTTACAAAGGATGCGATTTTCTTATCAGTGTTATTCAAAATGTTTGTGAATAATGTTCTCTATAAATCATCATAAACACCACCTTTTAATTCTCTCATAACTGAACCTAGGAAGCGTTGCACACACTCATCATACTCATCATGCTCATCATATTCGTCTATGCTAAAGAGTCACTTTCTCTGTTCACATCTCTGACCAACTCGCATCGTTACTTGTCTGTGAAAGGTGAGCTTCTTTCATCTATTTTTATTTTTTACTGTCTAACTACCAGACAAGCTTAGACTGTCTTAGTAGGTAGTAGTAGTAGTAGTAGTAGTAGTAGTAGTAGTAGTAGTAGTAGTAGTAGTAGTAGTAGTAGTAGTAGTAGCAGCAGCAGCAGCAGCAGCAGCAGCAGTAGTGGTTATGATAGCAGTAACACAAGAAGAACAAGAACAAGAACAAGAAGAACAAAAACAAGAACAAGAAGAACAAGAACAAGTAGTAATAGTAGCAGTAGCAGTAGCAGCAGTAGCAGTAGCAGTAGCAGTAGTAGCAGCAGTAGTAGTAGTGCACGAGTAGTTGGTGTAGAAGGAGAAGGAGGCGGAGGAGCAGATAATATTCTAACTCTATTAGGTCTCGTGCCCAACCCCAGCAGAGTATTGGTAGTTTGTCTCCTCGAGAGTTAAGGCGCGCTCTGAATGTAGCCTGGCAATGTTCCTGCTTTGTTGTAATGCTTCAGTGTACTGTAATCGTAAATAATTGACGGGATTCTCTTTTAGAAAATAGTAGAAAATGAGGTGATGGAACGAGAACTCCAATTAACAGTGGAAAGACAGGTTTCTTTGCTAATTCTTCTTATTTTGTCTGGAAATAACCATCTCACATAGTACAACACTCAGGCATATTCAGCACCTGTGCCTCACGCTACGCTGCCGCTGGTGTTGTGGAGGCTATAATGAGGGCGTGCCGCGGTCTCATCCAGGGGCACTCAACACCCTGACGGCCACTCGGCGCCTCACCAAGATACTTTCAGCATAGTTTCCTCACAACACTCATGGTATGTCCTCTTCCTACTTGGCGTTTCGTGGATATTTTCAGATTTCCAGCCGAGATTCACACAAATTCTCCCCCGACTTTCTTTATTTATTTCTGACAAGTTCTCTTTACTACATTCGGGCGACAATGAGCATCTCTAACATGTTGATCAAGGAAGTCAGTGCGTTGTAATTGCATATAGAACTCAAGGAGGATAATAGTTAACCCTTCACTACTGGGACGCATTTTTACCACGAGTTTTGTGTGTGGTTAGACGATTTTATTCACATTAGGAAGGGTCTATGGAGGTCAGAAGATTAATGGCCAGAGCTTTCACTATTTTAATCCCCACATAAGATTCTGAAGCTGTATAAAATCACCAAATAGAAAGCAGAATGAATATAAAAACGTATCTTTGTACTGAAGAAGTTAAGAACACCTACGCAAATGTTGGCAGAAAGATGTGGTCAGCGTTCTTACCACGCTATACAACACAGTAACATCAAGGCGAAGTGGTGGTGGCGGTGGTGGCGGTGGTGGTAGAAGTGGTAGTGGTCACGTTCCTTCATAGCTCCTCACCGCTTATCTCTGAACCTTTCCAGCCGTGACACCCTCTAACGCCACACCGTCTGATGGCCTTCACTGCACCAGAACCACGCGTCTTTTCCGTGTCCCCGTCAGGAGCGGCAAGGAGCGTGAGATGAGCGGCAGCCGTGCGCCCCTTGATTGCCGCAGCGTGATGGATGGAGTCTCAGGCCCGCCGTTCATGTCTTCGCTGCAATGCCGTTCCTTCTCTTCCTCAGCGCGCTTCCTTCGAGTGACCGTCATCTTCCCCTTATGACATTCACCACGTATCCCATCTTCCTCTACTTCCTTCCTTCAGTATTCTTCTCCTCTCCCCTTTTTCATTTTTTTCTCCCATCTAACCCATGTCCACTCACGGTCACCTTACCCTCATGATATTCACCTGGTACCCCTTCTTCCTCTACTTCCTTCTTTCAGCCTTCTCCTCTCCCTCTTTATTCTTTTTCTCCCATCTTATCCATGTAATTCCGCCTCTTCTCCCTATTCCTTTTCTCCCCTCCTCTCCCATTCCCGCCGGAAGAACTGCCCAAATATACACCACTGCCGCTACTGGCGCAGGTGAGTGGTGGCTACTGTTACTGCGCCTCTTGCTCCTGCTACTACTGCTGCTGTTCTGGCCACCACCATCACCACTACCACCATGATAGCACTGCCGGTAACTGCACGTACGAAGACGGCTTTCACTACCACCACCATCACCACTACCAGTTTGGCCATCATTTTCATCACCATCACCACCACTATCACCACACTACGACCAGTGTATCAAGTATAACCAATCAACACCACAGCAGCAACCACCACCACCAAATCTCTCTCTCTCTCTCTCTCTCTCTCTCTCTCTCTCTCTCTCTCTCTCTCTCTCTCTCTCTCTCTCTCTCTCTCTCTCTCTCTCTCTCTCTCTCTCGTTCGAGAAGAGTAAAGTTACGGCTCCCATCACCCTGGCCATCACCATCACTCCCACCATCACCACCACCGCCATCACCATCACGGCAGGTATGCAGGACATGCAGCAATAAACACTTCTTCACCTCCCTCGTGACAGCCTGAATGCCCCGGCACTGTGGGTGGTCGGCACTGTGGCACTGTCTCTGTCCTCCCTTCCCCGGCCCCTCCTGGCCCCTCGCCGCCGCGTGAGGAAATGACGGCGGGAAAACAGTGCGGGTGGTGGTGATGATGATGAATAAAAGAGCCCGAGTGCTATACGTCACAATCTGTGGTGATGAAGGCAATGAGCGCTGAGTGTCCTTGTCGCTGTGGCCACGCAACGGTGACGGCGCGGAGGGAGCGGCGAGGGGGACACAGGAACGGGGCGAAGGGCGGCATTGAGCGAGGGTGTTTAAATCTGGGTCACGCTGTCTCCCGGCTCTCAGGACACCACCAAGTGGCTCAAAAGGCCGCCCCTGCCGAGTTGGAGGTATTGGTATCAGGAAATTGAATGGGAAAAACTGACGTATTGTGCAGAAACGAATATCAATAACAACACTCGCTATTTTCACTTGATGGAAGAGTTCGTATTCTGTATTGTACTGAGCGAGAAAACACTTTCTAATCTGATAATTTTACTTTACTTAAGAGCACTGTCTTCTTTGTGTACATGTGGACGAATACATTTTTTTAGACAGAATTATTAAAGAATATCAGAATCAATCCTTTGCAGCAAACACGTTCTTTAATTATCAATTTCATTAATAAATAACGCATTTCAGTCTTTTCTGAGTCAGACTGACACGTTCCCTCGCCCTAAGCAGAATATCACAAATGATGCAGCGAGGCAGCTATTTCTTGATTGTGGTTAATATTACATATCATTAATATATGTCACTAATGAAGTATGCATCGGTGGCGGCACAGGTCTGACCACGCCGCTGTCTTGATTAATGCTTCACGCCACACCAACGAGAAATCTGCCTCACTTCCACCAAGCAAAAGCACCAGAAGTGTTGCAGCATGAGAAGACTCAGGTCGTCCCTCTCTCTGTGCCTCTATAGCTTGCACAGGCGGTCGAGGCGGACCAACAGGAGTGGTATTGTTGGGAGCACAAAGTAGACCAGCTTGTGTGAGCCATAAGAGAGCCTTAGAGTTCATCATTTACTCAGTCATTCAAAGGAAGCAATAACATCACAGCTAAGTGACCTTTACTCATAAAAACAACTGACGAGCAGTCCCTTATGGCATGAGAACAATGAGAACATGTGTGGCGCCATGACATATTTGGTGCAGTCTTTGTGTTTAATTCTCATCATCCTCAGTTTCATCTTCACTACCACCACCACCACTCTTTACAGCCTTAACTCTGCATGATCCACACCAGGGACAACACAAGTAGGACGTGAAGAAGTCTAAGATAACAAGTCTTCTTTAGGTCATGAACACAAGGACAACAAGATCACAGAAGCACCTGGTAGCTCTCCCCTCCACCACCACCACCACCTCCACCACCATCACAGCCGCCACAAACACTCCAGCCTTCCCCAGCCCGGAGTATCCATCTTGTTACGGTGATAAAACGATATGACGCTGACTGACTTCTGACTCAATACGCGCATCAAGCAGACAACAAGGGAGGTTTCATGTTTGTGCCGCACCAACGCAAAATGTAGCGGTGTTGGAGGCAGGTGCGGTGAGCTGCGACCAAACCTGACACCATCCCCACATACATCACGATACTTCGGCTCGTTTTCTGTAGCGCTTGCCCTCTCATCACCATTGTTTTCAGATAATGACTAATCACCTTATCACTTTTGTTTTTCCTACGAGTGATGTTGAAATGTCACTACAACCACGAAATCACTCTTCAATTCTCCAATATCTTTCACGACAGCCTGTTGAAGTTGTTGTGATAGGATGCTTTAAAGTTTCAAAGACCACAGATGATGATTAGTCAGTTTGTCACGGCTGGTTTATTCTTACGAGTGATGCAGAATCCTTGCTAAAGTGTCACTAGAATCATGAAAGCATTCTCAATACGGCATGACACCCTGTTAAGTTGTTAAGGTACGACGCTTAAGAGTTTTAGAAGCACATTCACCTCTATGAAGCTCTCTATAACGTTCACTCATCTGGCAACTGTCCATCTATTCCTGAACATCCCAGTAAAAGTCCCCACCTCTTTTCTACATTAAGGTATACTCTGATTTCTTTCCTTCTTTCACCATGCTGAGGTTGTATCGCTGTTAATTTTATCGTCCTTTTCCATATTTTGTGTATAACTAGTCCATGTCCAGTCCACTGTTCTTATCTTCTCGGTAACGTCCATAACTGTGTCAAATAATGGAGCAGACGCAGCCTTGCCACCCAGAACGCCCACACCGCTCTTAGGTGAAGTGCCCAAGCGCCAGAACACTCCTTCACCTGCTCTTCAGTCATGAGGGGCTGCGAGAACCTGATGTGCCACTCTCGCCTTTATATATTAACATTCTGACTTCTAATGAGGACACAGCATCTTTTATTTGAGTAACCCCTTATAGAAAAGAATAAAAGGTCCAATAATTCCTCGATCATTCCATTGCTGCGAGTGATTTCTTAACTTTCATGACATTTCACTGCACTGAACGAGCTACGGCATTCAAAGTTCAATAACGTCTATATTTCTAGCCATTCAATAGACTTACTTTACGATCCTTGATGCCTCTTTGAAGTGCGGCGCCATATGACCCAACTATCAGGGCGGCAAAATACTAATCAGGCCATCAATCACCTTCACTGCGTGGGCTGCAAGACGCTAAAGTCAGGCAAGCTAAAAATCAGACATGACACCATCATTAAAACTTCAATGTTGCAGCAGTTTCCAATCTTGGGTACAGGCGCCCTCTGACCTTCCGCCGCCACCCTCGCCACACACCGCCTAAAGTATCGGTGACACAGGCTCACTCATGAAAAGCGTCCTCGTACTAATGAATGCAATCTACAGTGTCATTTGTATCGGGAAAATGATACAGAGAAACCTTAGAATGCAAAGAAATGTGAAGCTGAAAACAGGAAAATCGTTCAATAGTTGGTGTTAACTGCTCGTGGGGAGAGCGTTTGGAAGCAGACGGTGTAGTGAACGCTGGCTGGCTATTACAGCTCAACACTCGAGGCCTGTTCTGGCGCCGTGAATGCCGTTTGAGTGTTGCGTGCATGGCCGGGAGCTGTTGCTAAATAATGCTACGCTAAACTTGCTGCCACTACGCTGCGAGGAGCTACAGGTGCACCCTTTCTCTGACCTTTACACGCCGCCACATCTTGAAACTTTTATCAGGGGCCTCGCTGTACCTTGCTATATAATGAAACTGTACAAGATAAATAATAACAGCCTTGATATAAAATGCAGCTACCTTTAATCCTTTTACTGCAGCGAATGTTCTTTGTTGCCATTCAGATTACGGTATTAAAAAAGATTGTTTACGTGAACATACTGGAAACAAAATGATCAGATTATTTTTTTTTTCCTTTCTTTTTTTTCTTTTATGCTTCAGACTCATTCAAAAGGATAGAGCACAACAACGAATGTTCAGGAATTGAAAAGTCCTTGAGGGAAGAAAAATCATTCAGTGGCAAAAATGGTTAAGTCGACCAATGATCTGCTTCGTCTGCCTGTAAACACCTGTCCAACCATCACTGCACACCTGCCTGCCTGTCTGTCTGTCTGTCTGTCTGTCTGTCTATCTGTTTGTCTGTCTGTCTGTCGGTCTGTCTGTCTGATGACGTGAAGCAAACGTGAATAAATAATCTGCTTCGTCAGCCTGTAAACACCTGTCCAACTGTCAATACACACCTGTCTGTCTGTCTGTCTATCTGTCTGTCTGCTAATAACGTGACCCAGATGAGCGCAACACGGAATGTGCAATAATCTCGGACTAAGAAAGACATTAATTTTCCACAAGGAGTCAGGAAAAGAAACGCCTTCATATATATAGTAGAAATAACGACATTTATACAACAACTAGTGAATGGGAAGAAATTCAAGCAGGAACTAAAAAACTAAAAAAAAAAAAAAAACATGAAATCGAGTGCAGCTTCTAATGTTCAAGATTTCAACGTTACGCTCGCTCAAGACAAAGCTTAAATATTCCGAGTTCCAGAAAGCAGCTGAGAGTAAAGTTAACACAATACAAGGCTTAAATAACTGTGTTCTTTTTGTTCAGCTGCAAAGATCCCGGAATATGCCATGCTGTAATTCTGATCTGACTGTGCTGTTGCCGAGGAGAAAATGAAAGAAGGAAAGAACAAAACGAAAGAAAGAAACAGAGAGAGAGAGAGAGAGAGAGAGAGATAAGGAAAGAGACAGACATTTATCAAGATATTTATCCCTTTTTAGCTAACTCTCTCGAACCTGCACGGGAACTGGCAACTTAGTGGGTCTTTTATTCGTATTATGTTGACCTTTAGCCAGATTTTTCCTCTTATATAAACATACATACAGAAAGAAAGAAAGAAAGAAAGAAAGAAAGAAAGAAAGAAAAGGAAAGAAAAGAAAGAGAAAGAAAGAACACTCCACGTAAAGCAACAAAGGAAGAGAAGAAAAGAAAGGAAAAGAAAACGTTGAGCTGAGGCAGAAAAAAAAAAAAAAATGAAAAAATGAAAACATGAACGAAATGATAAAAACAAGAAAAAATGACAAACGAAAAGAAAAGATAAAGAAAAGAAAGAAAAGAAAGGCAGACATTAAGAAACAAAATAAAGAAAAGGAAAAAAGAAACACATTGAAAGGTGAGGTACATAGACACACAAATACAAAGAAAATAAGAACAGAAAATAAAAGAAAAAAGAAAGAAAAGAAAAATAGACATTAACAAAAAGAGAGAAAAAAAAAACATTGAAAGAAGCGACGCATACACACACGAACACAAAAAAAAAGAAAAGAAAGGAAAAAAAGAAAGAAAAGAAAAACAAACAAGAAAAAAGAAAAGAAAAAGGAAAATAGAACCATATTGAAAGGAGAGGCACACACACACACACACACACACACACACACACACACACACACACAAAGTCCATTCACCCTGTACCCACCAATCTTCCTTACATAAACTGGTGTAGTGGGTGAGGCCGTCTGGCAGAATACACACTAAAATCACTACTGCCGCTGAGGAGAAACATGTAATTTGGTACAATAGCTTTACAATATATCATCAGCATCAGCATCGTCATCATCATCGGCAGCATCAGCATCAGGCTCCAAGATTCCACGGCAGGACAAAGAAAGACATTTAATTTATTCCACTATTCTCCTTTTATCTGTCTATCCATTGCAGGCCACTCTAGCAAAACTTCTTAGCATGTCTCTCAATCTTGTTATCTGTCTACTCTCTCTCTCTCTCTCTCTCTCTCTCTCTCTCTCTCTCTCTCATATGAAAGTAAACAATACCTGATTCTTTTTTTCTTGTTAAATAATTCAACTACACCACAATAAATGAATGAATAAGAACATGAACAAATAGGTAAATCAAATACGGTAAAATGAAATAAATAAATGGTAAAAGGCAAGTCTCAACACAGGTTCGAGTGTAATGAAGTTAGGTTAAAATTGAAGGAAAGAGAGTTTGGTTCGTAAATGAAGTAGTGGTAAGAAAGACGGAAAGAGAGTGGTTCGTAAGTGAAGTGGAAGAATATTCTCAAAGAGGTTCGTAAGTAGTGGATGGCAGGAATAACAAATAGGAAGATTAATTAACACTTTCATATTCATTCTGGTTACTATTTGGTGATTTTTACAGAGATTCAGAAACTTATGGGGGATTAAAATAGCGAAGACTGTGGCTATTAATCTAAATAAAACATGCAAAATAAATAAATGCAAATAAAATTGTCTAGTCAGTAATCACACACAAATCTCAAAATAAAAGATATGTCCCAGTAATGAAAGAGTTAAGACAAAGAAAGTTAGAGAGTGTGGCTCATAAGTGAAGGAGTGCATGACAAGAAATGGTCTCACTAATAAGGAAGATTAACCCCTTCAGTACCATGACGCGTTTCCATATTCATTCTCGTTACTATTTGGTGATTTTTACAAAGCTTCAGAAACTTATGTGGGGGATTAAAATTGTGAAGACTGTGGCCATTAACTCCTTCGGTAATGGGACACTTTTTTAACCTTGAATTTTAAGTGTGATTATACGATTTTATTTACATTAGGAAGGGTCTATGGAGGTCAGAAGATTAATGGCCAGAGTCTTCACTATTTCAATCCCCACATAAGTTTCTGAAGCTGTATAAAATCACCAAATAGTAAGCAGAATGAATATGTAAAAGCGTCATGGTACTGAAAGGGTTAATCTTCTGACCTAATGCAAATAAAATCGTCTAATCAGTAATCACACAAAAGTCAAGGTAAAAATGTGTCCTGATATTGAAGCGATTAAGAGATATTTATGTATATGGATCATAAGTGGATACATCTGGGCATGTTTTATACAGGTAGGCTGTCGTGTATAGGCCTAATTGTTCCCTATAGCTTCTCACACTACCTGAACTCATGTAAGAGGAAGGTTTCAAAACATTTATCTATTATTTTTGGCTAATTCTCTCGAACTTGCTCGGGGATTGTTATCTAAGTGGACCTTTATGTTCAGTTATTTTTGTTACCCTTGGCCAGATTTACCCTATTGCTTAAACCAGTGGTTCCCAACCTGTGGTACGCGTACCACTAGTGGTACGCGAGGGCCTTCCAGGTGGTACGCGAGCACTTTCGGGGTCATGAACGATTTTTAGTTATTTTTTACTTCACAAAAATGTTTACTGCCTATGGCCCTAACATAAAATAAAATGATTTCCGATGTGCTGTGAGCAAAGTCATGCCCCGCATTGACCAGCTGGTGGAGAAGCAGATGCAGCCCTCGCATTGAGTTGAATTTTTTTTAGTTCATTTGTGTGTTCTACTTGTAAAATTATGGTAAATAAAGTAATATCTGATCGAATTGAGTTTCTCTGGAACCAGGTGGTACACACAGGACCTCCAAGTGGTACTAGATCACTAAAAGGTTGGGAACACACACACACACACACACACACACACACACACAGCAGACAAACAACCTTCGGACATCCAGTGTATATCTTTGCCAATCAAGTCGATACGGAAGGGAGTCAATCAGCTTCTATCGCCGCTCGTGCAGCTTAACCAAATCACCTCATTCAAGACCCACCACCACCACCACCACCACCACCACCACCAAGAACACGAAAGAAGAACAAAAGGCACCACATCTCTAGACCTTCAATTAACATGAGTCTTTCTAATAACCTCCTGTATCTAAAGTCAAAATATGCAGATAGTAAAGTTGAAGGCTCCACCACCATCACCACCACCACCACCACCACAATCATCATTCTGTAAGCCTCTCTCTCTCTCTCGTTTTCTTCACACGCGGTTGTTTATTTGCTTCTATGGAACTTTGTAACAATAAACTCTATGCGGTTAGAGGGTGGTATAATCTCTCTCTCTCTCTCTCTCTCTCTCTCTCTCTCTCTCTCTCTCTCTCTCTCTCTCTCTCTGTGTGTGTGTGGATTTATCTGTCCGTCGCCATAACTCGCCTCAGTAAGCCTCGGGAAATAGAGAAGCTTGAGCAGATTTATCCATTCAGGAGCTAAGATCTTACCCTATTTCTGCTATCCCCCTGGCCCTCCCGTCTCTCACCAGCTTATCGAGGAGGAAATAATCTCTCTCTGTCTCTCTCTCTCTCTCTCTCTCTCTCTCTCTCTCTCTCTCTCTCTCTCTCTCTCTCTCTCTCTCTCTCTACACGGTACAGTACTTTGATGTGAATTTGGAAAGGTTAACATGTCCGTTGTAACTCAAGAATCGCTAAGAAGGAAGGTAGCGGTAAGAATGAAGGAAAGTTATGAAGAAAGAAGTGAGAATGTGCAGAGAATAGGAACACAACATCATGCAACACTGGCTTGTATTTTGAAACACCTTTGTGCCTCACCTTCACTAGTATCAAAAGGCTATAATTTTAGTTACGCGAGTTTTTAAAGATGTTTTATGGTTCTTGTGACAGATTATCATGATTTCTATAATGTTACCAGAAGAATTACTCATGAGAAGCAAACCAATAATTTATGTGGTCTAATTATAGTTACGTGAGTTTTTAAGGGTGTGTGGTGACAGTTTAATATGATTCTACATTGCTATCTGAAGAAACACTCATGACAAACAGGCCAATCCTTTTTTGTGGACTTTGAGAACAGTCATGGTTTCAGAAAGCTTAAATTTTAGTTGCACGAGTTTTTAAGGGTGTTTTTATTGTTCTAGTGACAAATTAACATGATTTCTGCATTGTTACTTATGAGAAACAAGCCAATCCTTTCTGATGCCTTTAAAAACAGTCATGGTTTCAAAGAGCTCTAATTTTAGTTAATATGAGTTCTTAAGGGTGTTTTTTTACGGTTCCAGTGACAGTTTGATATGATTTCTACATAGTTACCTGAAGAAACACGCGTGAGAAGCAGGCCAGTCATTTCTGTGGCCTTTGAAAACAGTCATGCTCTTCAAAGGCTCTAATTTTAGATGCACAAGTGTTTAAGGGAGTTTTTATGGTTCTAATGACAGATTAACATGATTTTTGTATTGTTACTTGAAGAAACACTCGTGAGAAACAGGCTAATCATCTCTGTGGCCTTTGAAAATAGTCGTGGTGAGAGAGCAAAGCATTTCTGAATACACATAACTGAAACACGACAAGTCCAGCGTATGAACAAAGACAGAAAGTTCCCGCCAGTAGCCATAGTTTGAAAAGGCGACGCTCAGCACAGGGATCACAGTTACAGTTCGAGTTGAGCAATGACACGCTGCTAACGATGAGTCTCTACATGGCTTCCATATATTTAATTCTGCTATTAGTTGTCTGTGTGAGCTGTACGGAATTCCTTGTTTGTATGGCCACAGTCACAACTCGAGCATCACACCGTATACTCCGTTCATCGTGTTATATTTTCCCTTATATTCTTGTCCTCTGGTTTGGTAAAGTTTTTTTTTTTTACTAAGCCTGATAACTGGCTAGTTCTTGGCAGATCAGAGGACTTACAAAAGTTATTAGAATACAGAAATAGCGGGAATAAGTGTAGATATTTTCTTATTCACCAAGAAGACAGACTAAAGGTAAAAACAATCTTAGGAAAAAAAAGGGTCCGCTATACTGTCTCCAAAAGAAGAGAGGATTCTATTGGATAAAACCATTCAGATTTGGAGGCGTCTTAAAAACTCCTCTACATAACAAGAGCAATAGAACTTCTAGCTACAATTGTGGATAATTTCCCTTGGCGAAACCAGGAAGCAATTAAGAAGACGATACAAAAAAAGAGAGTGGATTTGCACGTGTGTGGCGCAGATGGTGCAGCGAAATGGAGCGATGGTGAGAGGCGAGCATTTGTCACGGTGACGGCAACGGACGGGAGCACCATTACATCATTGGAGGGAGTGCAGACAAGGCTTTCAATCAACACTTGTTCAGGTCAAAGCGATGGAGCGAACCCTTTGAAGAGAGACTGTGACAATGAGAGCAACAATTGAAGAGAAAACTACACCCGGTCTGCGCTAAGTAACACGTTCGCTGCTGCCTCGGCACCTGAATACCAGTGTCTGTCTCCTCCAGGGAAGCGCTGCCTGTGTAGGAAACTGACCCGGTGCTTCAAAATATTCATAGGAGTCACTGCCACTGAAGCCTGTAATCCATTTCCCTCGATAGCAGGCCGAGGGCGAGGAGTAATGGCGCAGAGCTGAGGTGTCGACAGGTCCATCTAGATAGCATGAAATATTTCTTAACAAACGACATCAAGAGGTTTACGCCCCCCCTCCCTCCTCTATCTATTCCCTCCACCCTCCCTCTTCCTTCCAGTGTGCTCTGTAACATGATGACCTTCGAATATTGCTCTTTGATCACTATCTGTCCCGGTGCAGGCGTCGCTAGGTGGCGCTGATCGGGGTGTGTTGAGCAGACTAAGTGGTTGGGGGCTGCGTGGCGTGAATGTTTATGCTAATACTGCAACGTTTGACACTGAGGCAAGACAGACTGTATGTAATGTGAACGTTTTATTATCAAGGATAGACAAGCACACGATGAAGGATACGGAGTCATTCAGCTGAAAGATAAAGGTGCGTGGCAATATTAGGTGACAATGTAGTCAAGTCTTACACACGTCATTTCTAAGAGAATAAGAAAGAAGTACACGTGTAAATTTTCAACATTGCAAGATATTGATGACAAGGGAAAGAAAACAGATGCTTTAATCCACACAAACGAGTAGTAACAGATATACCCTCGAAAAATGAATAAATAAATCATCCATATCGAACTTCACAAATACATGTTGAAGTATCTGCTACACAGGACACACTAATAAACAACAAGGAGACAAGAGTATTGGCTCACGTGACCAGTTATCAACACTAGACCATCCTGACGCCAGAAGCCACAGCCGCTTGCCAACTGAGCACCGTCCTGCCCCGCACACTGACACAGACGTCACTCACCGCTGCCACCAATTCGCATCACCCGCATCACTCAGCGTGGCCCAGAAACGTGAAGAGGATAGGGAAGCGTGAACGAAAGAGCGCAAATGAGGAGGATTAGAGGGAGACTAGTGAGAAGACCGAAAAATACTTACTGGAGATGGTGTGGGGAGGAAGACGCGAGAAAAATGAACACTAGTGATACAAGACCGCAAAGTGGGAGACTCATGAGTTATCTAACGTTGTAAGTAAAATTGTAAGGGCTTTAATGAGAGTAGATGATGATGATGATGATGATGATGATGATGACAAACAAGAATCATCTACTTTTTTTCTTAAGTGGAAAGTTGATGTCCCTTCTAGCACTGCCGGTGGTCCTGGTCGCGTTGCATCTGTCACGAGGTAAAGCAATAAGTAAACTCACTCTCGCCGTCTAAAGCAACTCATCCTAATAGTTACCAGACACCTGTAAACTGCTAAAAGTGAAGGGAAAAAATCTAAATCCACAGAGGTCTCGCTTCAGGTTCCCAGCTACGCAGCCCTCCTTCCCTGGACCCATTAGTTGAGCTGCAAATATTCCGATTTTGTTTTTGGCAAGTGAGCAAAAATTAATCAACGTTTGAACTAATATCAATGTTCCTCTAACTTCATAACCTCGTGGCTTTGGTGACGCATTTAGTTTTGGTGACGGTGTGATGTGCCTTCCTCGGCGAGAGCAGAAATGGACAAAAAAAAAAAAAAAAAGTCAGGTTATGTGTGTGTGTGTGTGTGTGTGTGTGTGTGTGTGTGTGTGTAATTCACTGTTTGATCTGCTGCAGTCTCTGACGAGACAGCCAGACGTTACCCTACGGAACGAGCTCAGAGCTCATTATTTCCGATCTTGGGATAGGTCTGAGACCAGGCACACACCACACACCGGGACAACAAGGTCACAACTCCTCGATTTACATCCCGTACCTACTCACTGCTAGGTGAACAGGGGCTACACGTGAAAGGAGACACACCCAAATATCTCCACCCGGCCGGGGAATCGAACCCCGGTCCTCTGGCTTGTGAAGCCAGCGCTCTAACCACTGAGCTACCGGGCCGTGTGTGTGTGTGTGTGTGTGTGTGTGTGTGTGTGTGTGTGTGTGTGTGTGTGTGTGTGTGTGTGTGTGGGTGTGTGTGTGATGTATATCCCTCAGCAGGGCGGGACACGTCTGGCAGACCAAAGGACGCTTCATTGCACCACAATAAGCAGAAGTGTTGGAAAACCATTTTCTTCCTCCTCTAGGGAACAGTTATTTTTCTCTCCCACCCTGACGTATCGGTGGTCACGCCCCGTCCTGCGCACACACGGCTGTCACACTGGGAAGGGCTGCCGGCTGAGGAGAACCAGCACTTATTGACCTATCGAGGGAGTGATCTATTGACTGACCTATCATTAAGAAGCGGAAGAACATAACGACCCAGTAAATGTTGGCAAATGTTGGTAAATACATACTTGCACGAGAGAAAAAGAAGAAACGTTGAAGCGCAGAGCTGTGTTGACCTGAAAAACAGTGATAGGAGTTACAGGTTTATATTTATCAAGGCGACTGAGTAACGAGGTCATGTTATGTCGAGGAAGGCTATGAGGTAAGCGTTCACCCGCAAAACCCGTGGGATCTACAAGTGTCGATGGTTTAGAGATGAAATAATGTTTGCTGTGCTCCAAAATAAACACCGCTATTGTTGCTCCTGTCGATACACACAAAGAAGACCAAAATCAATCTTATCATCACTCATGCAACAGGTCAAGTCATCATAAATACGTCGGCATTTCCATTCTTTCTCCGAACGCTTCCACGAATAGCCAAATCTATAGAAGCTAGAAGTGGAGTAACAAATAGGAGCAAGAAACTATGTTATTGGTAGGATCAACTCAGGAAGACTAGTAGAGAGCATGGAAACAGGTAGGTAGGTGGAAATACGTAAGTGATAGGAGGAAATATTTACGTTTCCAACAGGGACACCACGTGTAGACCTGATGGCTTGTTGGACCTTTCTTTAAGTTCTTATGTTAACCCCTTCAATACTGGGACACATTTTTATTTGTGTACAATTAGACCATTTTATTTACATTAGGAAAGGTCTATGGAGGTCAGGAAATTAAAGGTCACAGTCTTCACTATTCTAATCCCCAACATAAGTTTCTGAAGCTGTACAAAATCGCCAAATAGTAAGCAGAATGAATATGGAAACGCGTCATGGTACTGAAGGGGTTCATCACCATAACAGCAGGATAAACAGTGGAGGAATTGAAGTTTTTTTGATGCAAGAAGAGACAAAAGGGAATTCAGGAAGCCATCTATCATCCACATACTACATGCTGACTCATACTAAACTCACCACCACCACCACTCCCACCACAACCACCACTATTACATCTATGCGCTCTTCACAACGTTCTGTCTAAATGCTTGTTAGTCTGTCTGCCTGTCATTCTGTCTTTCTGTCTGTCTGTCTGTCTGTCTGTCTGTCTGTCTGTCTGCCTGTCTGTTTGAATATGTCTCTTTGTTTTTGTTTGTATTTCTGTGTCTGTTTCTGTCCTTATTTTTATTTTGTCTGTTAGTTTCTTGTATGGTTCTCAAGTTGAAGGTGTATGTGTGTGTGTGTGTGTGTGTGTGTGTGTGTGTGTGTGTGTGTGTGTGTGTGTGTGTGTGTGTGTGTGTGTGTGTGTGTGTGTGTCTGTCTGTCTGTCTGTCTGTCTGTCTGTCTGTCTGTCTCTCTCTCTCTCTCTCTCTCTCTCTCTCTCTCTCTCTCTCTCTCTCTCTCTCTCTCTCTCTCTCTCTCTCTCTCTCTCTCTCTCACACACACACACACACACACACACACACACACACACACACACACACACACACACACACAAACGCTCATAAGAAAAGAAAAAAATGTTTGTAGTGAAATCTGGAAATGTCACCAATTATACAAATCACACACACTGTCCAGCACTTCAGACAGCGCCAAAGCTGGAAGAAATATTTAAAATGTAATTCTCAACTTTTATACAGACAGAAAAAAAAGGTACTGACTGAAATATTCGTAAAGACTTCACACGAATATAGAAAAAAAATATATATATGATGAATGAATAGGTGGATGATGATAAATAAATAGATAAACACGAAATTTTACGAAGTGCTGTCATGAAATACAACAAATGTCAAACCGTTTTTATCACCAGCAGCTGTCAAGACCATGAAGTTACAGCCTGAAAAATTCAACACTGCCAGCAGATAGACAGCCACTGGAGATAATACGGCGCTGGCCTCTGCTATCCTCGCCACCAATCCATCACGCCGGGAGCAGAGAAACCATTCCTCACATAATCAGCGCCGATGTATCCAACTCTAGCGAGGACAAAAATTAAAAGGCAGGACTTCATTCGTGTCTCCGCGCCTCATTACGAATAATTTGCTGCGAAACACATGCAGGTGAATACAGGCAAAGGCGATGCTCTCCGCACACACCACACAAGGATGAATTCAATACACACCGGTTGATGTTACTGGATGTGAATATTTAACAGTGCTATACGTAGAGCTTCGTGAAAAAGAAAGACACTAATTATTGCACAGAAAATAACGGATTGAAGCGCGCATCATTCGTGAACCTCCATTCAAGACAGGCAGTACAGGAACCCAGCCCTCCACCAGCGCAGGTGACGACAGTTTGTCAAGACCAACCCTTCCCACGACACAAGAATTAAGAAATAAGATATGACGCGATATTTGCCAATGCATGATACGGGATTTCAGAAATGTTGCACCCACTTCCTCTCTCTTCCTTCTTTGTTTGCCAGGTGTCACGGGGCTGGCACCTTGTCCATCACACACAAACAAGAATGATACAGCATTGTTCCGGTATTTCTTACACCATTTTGGGAATATTAATTCTTTATATGCATCAAACACTGCCTGGAGATCTACCACCAGAGTATACCTTGCCGTTCCACGCACGCACACACACACACACACACACACACACACACACACACACACACACACACACACACACACACACACACACACAATTTTGGCAGGTACTCTCGTCAGTGTTACTCATGCATCCAGCGGAACTCCCCTTGCTAGGGAGACAGGCGCGGTGATCACAGCACAGCGAGGCACAAAAACAGTCAAAGAGTCACAGTGATAATTTGAATAACATGCTACAATAATTTTACTATGCTTAGTGTTTTGCCCTAATCCTCATGTGTTCTGGATAGTTGAGGCCTCATCAGTTGTCATGTTTTATAAGGAGACGGTCAGCAAATAGAGGATTTAATATCGAAAAAGTAAATAAACAAACTAAATAAATAGTGGAGAGATATGCAACGCATTACTTAATGTGTGACCGTGACTATATTAATTGGTGCGCTTTACATTAATTATCCTCAAGTTTCCACATTAAAGCGGAGCCTCCAGCCCACTGAGAGGCGATACAAGATGCTGACAAAGGGGAGCTGCTACAGCAACACTTGCACACTTTTATTACACATCTCTCCAAACTGTAACTCTGAAATTGCATGTGAAAGAAATACTTTCTTTGTTTCTAGGCCCTTCAGCATGCTATTCTGAAAACAAAATTAGCTTGTTAAATGAAATTTATTTGATATGATTTTATTCTTGTTTCCGTGAGTTCATCATCTGTTGAAAAAAGGGAACATAATTAGAGAAGCGTTGTTGACTGTGTGCACCGCCTCACTCAGCTTCAGTAAGGCTTTATTGAAATTAAATACTCTTACGTGCCTGAGGAACAGAAAGTCACGAGCAACAAACAACACATTACCATACACCATTACTCCTGCACGCCACACAAGGGCCACGGCGCCACGCGAGGAACTAACAAGGGACATTCACTGGATATCTCTCTCTCTCTCTCTCTCTCTCTCTCTCTCTCTCTCTCTCTCTCTCTCTCTCTCTCTCTCTCTCTCTCTCTCTCTCTCTCTCTCTCTCTATATATATATATATATATATATATATATATATATATATATATATATATATATATATATATATATATATATATATATATATATATATATATATATATATATATATATATATATATATATATATATATATATATATATATATATATATATATATATATATATATATATATATATATATATATATATATATATATATATATATATATATATATATATATATATATATATATATATATATATATATATATATATATATATATATATATATATATATATATATGATATATATATATAGTTTGAGGTGCATGGATGGATTTCCCTGGTGGGTTTGGCCGTTCTAAAGGATTTTTGTCTGTGCTTGTCCCAACATTCCCTTACAGTGAACAAAGCGTTGAATGTTAATTGTCTCCCTCCAATACCTGTCCACTCTATTTTGCTGGCAGCCTCACTCACATTCTGTCCTTCAGTTTTACTCGTGTAAACTTCCTTTAAACAAGCTTCATTCAATCTTATCATCCCTAACAAACCACGTCAGTGTTCCACGCCTTAGTTATTCAACCACTCCACAATCTATTCCCTTTGCTGTTTCACCCATGCCTAAATTCTCATACACATTCATGATGCGCTCTCCATCTCACCCTGCCAGTCCACATGCTCCTCTCACGCACCTCATCTCTGCTGCAGGTATTCGCGGCGGCTGTTGTGCTACACTCTTGTCCACCTCCCTAAGGACGAAAAGCCATTACTGTGTGTTGTATCACTCTCTGCCTCCACGCTTACATGCTTTCTAGTTGTAATTCTCTTCAAAGTTTTCAGTGTCTACCTTCCACTTCTCTCTCTCTCTCTCTCTCTCTCTCTCTCTCTCTCTCTCTCTGATGACAGCCAAATCTCACCTCGTCAAAACCTAACAAAAAGCGTCACTGAAAAAAAAAAAAAATCATAGAAGAATTTATTTATTTATTTATTCTAATTTTGTCAATTCATTTATTATTAAACTGTTGTGTAATTTCTGTGGTCGTGCTTTGTTTATCTGCATTAAGATTACTTGGATTATTTTTTCGCAGACATAAAGACAATGAAGGAAAGGCAATAGATTTATTTTCGCCTTTTGTAGATTATATAAGCAATCAAGAGTGTATAGTGAAAACAAGGAGTCTTCATGATACATAAGCCCATAGTTATTTTATGCAAGACAGGAGGAAAGGCTAAGGGCAACAAAAATAAAGAAAAAAGGCCCACTCACTTGCGTGCTTTGGGATCCGAGAGGTCTCCAAGCACACGGCCTCGAATCCTGTCCACGGTTCTAGTGTAGGTTGGGCTTTCTCACTCGGGGCAACGGTTTCCTAGCGGGTGGGCTTTGAGATAGAAGGTACCCCAAAATGTACCCCCTTTAGACCAGAAATTCCCGTGAAAAGCCCATATGGTATTAAAAGAAAGGGTATTATATTTCATCAGTACAGCATAGGAATAGCAGTTTCTGAAAGGATATAACACTCTTTTGCTCATCTTTTGTGTTGTTTTGTGGTGGCGACGCGATTCCTTCAAAATCCGTGATGACTTAAACAAATTTCAGTGTTTGTGTGTGTGTGTGTGTGTGTGTGTGTGTGTGTGTGTGTGTGTGTGTGTGTGTGTGTGTGTGTGTGTGTGTGTGTGTGTGTGTGTGTGTGTGTGTGTGTGTGTGTGTGTGTGTTGTCTATATGTCTGTCTAACTGTCTGTCTATTCAACATAATTCTCAATCACAATATTTCTTTTTTCAGTCGACGAAGGTGAAAAATGTAAGTTATCCGTGACAAGTCTGTCGAACCACCACAGCCTTAGCAAAGAAACTGTATACCTCATTTAGACACCTTCCATACACCTAAGCTTACATACTGCCAACAAGACCCCCTCCACGCTATCTATCTCTTTGACTGCTATTTGGTACACCTTTCCTTAATTACCAATCACTTGAGCACCTTTTGACTTGCTCCATAACCACCTCCAGTCTTTAAGGTGGCTAGAAATCGCAAACTCTAATCTTTTTAATCCCCTTTTTTTCTTGTAGATGCTGCTTAAGATTTCATGGATTACTTCTAGTGTTCTTCATTGTTTCGTGTGGCAGTGAAAGAGTTAAATGCACTGAGACCATCCTTACTCCTTCAACAGATCACAGTAGTAGTTCTTCACTCCTGGTACGCAGTCTCACCTCATGCTAATCACACATTCAGAGTATTCATTCCATTACATTATCCTTCTAATATTTAAGCAACTCCCCTCCTATACCATCAATGCTACGAGTTTTCCTTTTTTTTTTTTTCTTGCCTTCAGCTTCCCTAATGCTTTTTCTATCCGGCTTCTCTCTTTTCGCTCTGCAGACACGGTCGCTTGGTATTGATTTTTGCTCCCAAACTTGACACTACTGCCCTCCCTTCCATTTCCGCATTCGTAAGACTCTCAAAGTGCCTCTTCCAGGTTCCTTTACCTCTTCACTCCCTGCTACGCGCACTCCATCCGTCCTCTTCATTCTCCCGCCACCACTCTCGCCGCACCACATTTCTCTTTTACAGTCTCCGCCATCCCCTCTATAAAAAGTTACTGATTTTCCGGGTATTTCACTGATAACTTCTAACCAAAATCCCCGTACAAACTTTTCTGTATCTCCTTAACTAATCTCTTAACCATACTTCTCTCTCTCTCTCTCTCTCTCTCTCTCTCTCTCTCTCTCTCTCTCTCTCTCTCTCTCTGCGACACATTCCTCTCTGCATGCCTCCCTCTTTTCCTCGGCCTCTCTCTCTACTTCGTCTTTTCCCAGTGCATTACATCTTTTTTTTTTTTTTTTTTTTTTTCAAGCACTTGATACCAGGCACTTCCTCTATTGCCCTAGTGGGTGTTCTTGTAAAACTTCAAATACATAATTCACTTTACGTATGTTATCGTCTATTTCAAATTTAACTTTTGTCTCATTATTCAATTCAGCCCATCTTATATTTTTCCTTGTTCCATTTTCAAGTATTTTCTCACTTACTGGCTCTTTATGAACCTCCCACCTCTCTCTTTCTCTCTCTCTCTCTCTCTCTCTCTCTCTCTCTCTCTCTCTCTCTCTCTCTCTCTGTATCCTCCCAAACTCCCATTTGGGTTTCTGATCCTCAATTTTTGCCGGTACAGCGAAGCATTCTGAGTCACTTAGCGTTTCACTCACCTCGCTGGCATCAAAACCTCCTCCTTCACTTTCCGAAAAGAGCAAGTCCTTTGGCGGGAAACTTTTCACCATCTAATACTTCATATCTGAAATCAGTACTGCTTTATTCCGATCGCTCATATATATATATATATATATATATATATATATATATATATATATATATATATATATATATATATATATATATATGTGTGTGTGTGTGTGTGTGTGTGTGTGTGTGTGTGTGTGTGTGTGTGTGTGTGTGTGTGTGTGTGTGTGTGTGTGTGTGTGTGTGTGTGTGTGTGTGTGTATAATCATATCCATCTATCTGCTCAGCTATTTTTTCATCTATAATTACATAAAAACTCAAGAAAGTAAGCTCTCCAACGACTCAGTATCGACCTCATTACTAAATCCATTCCATTTCTCTATCATTTTATTTGAGAATCAGTTCCCCTCTACCTCTTTTCCCTATCTAACTTCATCGAGCTAGAAACCATTAACGTTAGTTCTATCCTGATTAATGATCCTGAGGATTTGGCTTACTTCATCCTTGTTATATCCTATACCACTTAAAAGGCCTCTGTCTGGTCCCTTCTCAACCTATGCCTCTCAATGGAGTGTAAACTTAAAAGTTCCAACTGCTTTTTATAATACTTCTCAGTGGGCCTTCTATTTACCACAATTTTTGTTCCCCTTAGCCGGTTTTCCTTCTTACATAAAAAAAAAAATCCCTTACAACTTGTTTTTCGCCATACTCCTTTGCACTCCTTCCAACAGACCAATATCCTTCCTGTGATATGTGGACCAGAGCTTCACAATGTGGTCTAAGTGAGGTCTGACCATCGCTAAATAACTTCAATAATATATCAGAGCTTATACTTTTAACATTGCCAAAGATGAATCATGATACACGATATCTTCTTTTCTGATCTCTATGCATTATTTTCTTTGACAATGATCAGAGCTAGCCATGACTCAATCTTGTTTCTTTTTCTTATCTGATCAAAATTGTTTTTATTGTTTACTTATTGTGTGTGCTATTATGAAATTGCCTTTGCCATCTATCTGCCCATTTGTTCGTCCTTTCTCAGACTGTCTGTGGAGCGACTGCATCCGAATCCGACTTAATCAATTAACTTACTTCGCGTTGTCCGCAATTTTTTTTTATATCTCTAAGAACCATATTATCTGAATCATTAATGTGTATATCAACGGGTGTGCTGCCTGTACGTGATGGTGCAATAGAACCATAATGATCACAAAATAGAGACACGTTTACTAGTTCAGCTTATTTTCCAACAGTCCTCATCCTAATAAAACAAAACAACACTCTCCACTGAAAACCCGTCCTTGTAGATTGTTGCAGCATGAATACTACGCCACAACAGCATGTAATGAAAATGGTTAAAAATACTTGCATTCTCAATACCCCCTTCATACACCCGGACATGCATTGGAACGGTGACTACATCGAAGCTCATAATGTGTGACAATTGCAACTCAAGATGACCACTCCTCATCAATTTCTGTTCGAGTAAACACTTTAATCTGACACTTCACTGATCTCATAAAATATAGAGAAGGTCTATCATCAATAATTCCTAAAAAAATCAATAATAAATAAATGAATAAATAAATACTCCCGCCCAGATGTCATTTCGCGCCGACATTTTCTATCTTGCAATGATTCAGAGATGTTTTCATACTTTTCATCACGTTTACCGTCCGGTACACAATTGGTTCTCTCTCCAGACTAATGTACAGTCTGTTCATCCTGACTTGAACCAGCAAACTGCACAAGTCTTGATGAGTCTGCAAGTTTGATACAGCGCTGATGCCTTAATGCTTCATGTTGAAACACCACGATTTACTGTTGCCTTGTCTTCATCGTGTCTTTCACTGTTTTTAGAATATCACACACACACACACACACACACACACACACACACACACACACACACACACACACACCTCACAGGCAATAATACCACAAAAAATTCCCGCCCATAATGGAAAATAATACATTTCAGCACATAATCAGGCCAGTGGATGCGCCACCGACGTTCATTTAAATATTAAACTTTACCGTTACACGAGATATATGAAAGGATTAAATTTGCATAATCAATAGCGCCCAAAATAATGTACTGGTTGTAGACAAAATACATATGGAAATAAAGCCACTCATAAATTAAATCATAAATATTGGCAATGATTCTATTAACGCAATGAATAGTACCTGTCTTTTGCTTCCTGTGACAAGCTCAAGTGTTGGGGCAGTTGTCGTCTCAAGAGATGCCCCAGCAGAATTAAACGCCTCTACTGTGGAAACACTGTAAAGCTGTGATGGTGACAGGAAGGGCAGCAGTGGCTCTGACGCAGCAGTCTGGCTCTGGTGAAGTCAAGAGTTAAGGTTCAGATGTACTTTAGTTTTAATGATCAAATCCCATTTTGCATTTATTGTTCATAGATTATAAATATATTCTATTCAGTTATCGGGAATTCTGTAAAATAAAAACATGCATAAATGTTCCGTAAGGAGGTACTGGTCAAACATTTACAGTAGGTATAGTGTAGATTTTTGTCCAGTATAAATACTTTTTTTTTATACTGGTTTAAAACTCACGGGGCTAGCATAACAACACCACCAACGGCAGTAACAACATCAACAACAACAACAAAACAACAACAACAACAACAACAATTCCCAAGGCTTGAGTTCCTCCTGTTCACGCTCGGGCAGCAAGAATTAGAGGAGTTACTAACACTTGATTGACGAGTTCACATAACGCCTGAACGTCTTACTCTCCTGTTTATTTGCTATTATTCATTTCGTGATCGTTCCGTTTGTAATGGAGCATTCAGGGCCTTTTCCCTTACTACAGACAGCTTTTACACGTCAATTTGCAGCCATCCAGCAAGGCAGACACCGGCAGGGCGAGGCGAGGCAGCACTTCACACCTGCCTGCCAACTCCCAAATGCAGTTTTTCGAAGCAGCCCCAGGTTTTATTTATTATTTTATCTTTTTATTTATTTTTGTAGGGAAGAGATGGAGGTGAGTTTGTTCGCGTGAAAAATCGTGATTTATGGTGCAGGTTGTAATCAAAAAATATTCGTAGTAAACCTAACTGCCCCTAACTGCTCCACCGTAAAGTTTTAATGAATACAGTAACCTACACTAAATACATGATGCTATGCAAAATTTGAGTCTCACATTAAAGTACACGTTTTGTTGGTAATTTTCCGACCGATTGGTATGCACTCTATCTATCTCAAATTTGAACGAAACACAATTGTTCTCACCTCTTTTTTTTTTTTTTTATTTATACCATGTGGACATTTCATGGGAGTTTATGGGCTAAAGGGGATACTTTATAGGGTACCTCCTATCCCAAAGCCCACCCGCTAGGAAACCGTTGCCCTGAGTGATGAAGCCCAACCTACACTCGGACGTGGACAGGATTCGAACCCGTGCGCTTGGAGACCCTCGGACCCCAAAGCACGCATGGTTCCACTGTATTAAAAATTCATCTTGCTTTCACGTAACT
>NC_059270.1:4542859-4625359 GCF_017591435.1 Portunus trituberculatus
ACCTCCATAGACCCTTCCTAATGTAAAAATAAATCCTCAAATCATACACAAATAATAATGTGTCCTAGTAATGAAGGGGTTAAATGTGTCCTCGTCTCCTCTCGACTATCCAAAAAAAAAAAAACTCCTAACCCTGATAGTTTTTAAGGAGGTCATTATGGTTGCAGTGATTGTTTACCAAGATTTCTTTATAATCACTGAAGAAAACGCCAATAAAAATGCGACACTTCACCTCTGTGCCCTATGAAAACACACCTTATGAGAGAAGAAAGCGTTTAGCCCCCTTCAGTACTCGGACGCATTTTAACCATAAGTTTTGCGTATGATTAAACAATTTTATTGACATTAGGAAGGGTCTATGGAGATCAGGAGATTAATGGCCAGAGTCTTCATTATTTTGACCCTCACAAAAGTTTCTGAAGCTGTATAAAATCACCAAATAGCAAGCAGAATGAATATGGAAACGTGTCATGGTACTGAAGGGGTTAAGAATACGAGACGAGTTCCAAAAAATTGTTATACATTCATTAAGTTTCATGGTGGATCTCCTGATATCAGTGAGTTTTGTGTGATTCTACTATATATATATATATATATATATATATATATATATATATATATATATATATATATATATATATATATATATATAAACCCGGCTTAAGAACCTCTAGTCTCATGAGATTCAGGCATATAGTGGACTGTTTAAATACGTTCAAAGAGACTTTCCCCACGCTTATAACGATTAACATTGTCCCAACACCCACTGCTCCTTGTCACCGCTGGCGCTAAATAAAACATCGTATCAGTATAGGCAACCACCACGATCCATAACAACGACAACAATAACAAAAACACTGATCTTCGCAACATAGTACACATGAAAGCAGTTGCACAGTAGTGGTGATGGTGGCGGCGGCGGCGGGTCTAAAACACACGTAATATCACCTTCCCTCTGACGCAATAAGATTCTGTGAAGGAACACGGCACTTTACCACTTAAAGCAGTGCTGTTCGGAGTGTGACGCCGGGGCAGCACAGCACAGCAAGACCACCACACTAGCAGGCCAGTCCCTTCCACACACACACACACACACACACACACACACACACACACACACACACACACACACACACACACACACAGCAAAAGGGCTTATTTGTACTTATTTCAGGTGACTAGATTAAGTATACGAAGCAGACTAATTAGTTTTACAGGTGTACGGAGAGAGAGAGAGAGAGAGAGAGAGAGAGAGAGAGAGAGAGAGAGAGAGAGAGAGAGAGAGAGAGAGAGAGAGAGAGAGAGAGAGAGAGAATAAAAAATGGAAGAACGTTCAGGTTGGTCCACTGTCATGTCCGAGTGTCCGTATTCGTGTCCGTGTCCGTGTGTGTGTGTGTGTGTGTGTGCGTCGTGATCAGGGTGGGCTGAGTTACGAGGTTGAGTTACGATTTACAAGTGAAATGCAAATTAAATTACACCCCAGTCTGTAATGCTCGTAACTGTGTGTGTGTGTGTGTGTGTGTGTGTGTGTGTGTGTGTGTGTGTGTGTGTGTGTGTGTGTGTGTGTGTGTGTGTGTGTGTGTGTGTGTAATAAAGAGAGCAGTGGGTCATCATTATTATCATTATCACTTGTAGTAGTAGTGGTAGTAGTAATAGTAGTAGCAGTAGTAGTAATAGTAGTAGTAGTAGTAGTAGTAGTAGTAGTAGTAGTAGTAGTAGTAGTAGTAGTAGTAGTAGTAGTAGTAGTAGTAGTAGTAGTAGTAGCAGCAGTAGTAGTAGCAGTAGCAGTAGTAGTAGTAGTAATAGTATTAGTAGTAGTATCATTACCATAACCATCAACACCACCACCACCACCACCACCACCACCACGACCATCACCACCTCACAAGCAGCAACAATAATAACAGCAAGTCTCACTGATGCAATAACCCAGCCAGGAAGGAAAGTAACAGCTGAGTGGGTAATTAGGCAACAAGGGTACGTGTGCGTGTTTGTGTGCGTATCTGTGTGTGTGTGTGTGTGTGTGTGTGTGTGTGTGTGTGTGTGTGTGTGTGTGTGTGTGTGTGTGTGTGTGTGTGTGTGCCATTCACGAAACTCGCCTTCTATGTAATTTACTTGCGAGTAGTAGAGATGAGCAAAAACTACGCTAATACCAGCAGCAGGGACAGAAACAGCGACAGCACTATAGCAGCAGAGTGACTCACGGGAGGGAGAGAGACGAGTTAAGGCGGTTCCTTTGCCGGGCATGTTGAAGGGACGCAGGAGGAGAGCGGTGGAGCGGTCAACCAACCCAAGCTGACCCCAGTCGTCGCTCAGCACATCCACAGCGGCGGTTTCCTGCACTGCTGCCTCCACCCTGGCCAAAGGTAGGGAGAAGAGTGTAGTAAGAACAGGGTAGGTAGGTAAACAGGGGACAGGTGATGCTCGGAGGAGAGAAGGAAAGATTCTAGTGACAAAGAGACGGTTGTTGCTTGAAATAGGAAAGTGTAGGGTGACAGGAAAAATTCTAGCACCAACGAGATGGGAGGTGGCTGGAATAGAAAAGGAGGAACACAAGAGAACGGTTTTACCACAAGATAGGAATGCTTAAAATAGGCAAGGAAAGAGTAAGAAGGAACGTTTCAAGCTACAAAATGAATAAATAAATAAATGGAAAATAAATGAATCGTTGGAATTGCTTAAAATAGAAACTAAAAAGAGGAGAGGGAGAGAGTTTAGCTCCAAGGTGACAGGATTTCTTGAAATAGAAAAGAGAGAGAAACAAAGAAGTATTTTAATGACCAAGAGATGTAACTTTCTTGAAATAGGAAGAATGAAAAGAAAAGAATCATTTTACCAACATTGACAAAAAGAAAAATAGAGAGACAAGGCTGAACTCTAGCAAAGAGAATAGAACACTTGTTTAAAAGCGAAAAAAAAGAGAAAGAAAAAAGCATTCTAACAACTATACTGGTAGAGAAGACAGAAGGAAAAGTATAACTCAAAGGACCGGAATTGTTTGAATGAAGGGCGAAGGAAGGAAGACGAGGGATTCTAAATGTAGAGAAAAAAAAAAAAAAGAGAGATAATAGGGGAGAGAATATGGTGATAAGATAGTAATTGCTTGAAGAAGAAAAACAAGAGAGAGAGAGAGAGGAAGATTCTAACAACCAATGATAGAGAAGTAACAAGGAGAGGGAGAGAAGGGAAGGAGACACCAGGAAGGAAGGCAGAAGGTGAGGTGGTGCTGTGGGCGGAAGAGCAAAGGTGGCCAAGCAGTGGAAGATGACAAAGGGAAGAGATGACACAGGCTGAGAGGAAAGAATTATACGTATAAACGTGACGAGAAAAATAACAGAGAGAGAGAGAGAGAGAGAGAGAGAGAGAGAGAGAGAGAGAGAGAGAGAGAGAGAGAGAGAGAGAGAGAGAGAGAGAGAGAGAGAGAGAGAGAGAGAGAGAGACGCAAAACAACAACAAACAGTATAGCAAATTTGTTGATCCTGACAAGGTTGTTTTGTGATACGTTATATAACGCAATATGAAGCCAAAGATATAGCGAAGTAAAGAGAGAGAGAGAGAGAGAGAGAGAGAGAGAGAGAGAGAGAGAGAGAGAGAGAGAGAGAGAGAGAGAGAGAGAGAGAGAGAGGTTACAAAAGATTAGAAATAATACACACGCGTAGTAAACTGAAAATGCAGAGAGAGAGAGAGAGAAAGAGACAGAGGAATGAAGGGAGGAAAGATGCAAGAAAGGGAATCATGCAGGCAGGAGTGAGCGGTAACAAGGCAGCGAGGGGAAGACCGCCGCGGTGCGCTCAGGAAGACGTAGCATGGAGAATAATTCGAGGGACGGAAAGCAGCAGGGGATTAAATCATAGTTACCTTCGCTTTCACTTCCCCTTCCTCACCCTTGCATTCTTTTTTAATCCTTTATTCTCTACTCTCTCTCTCTCTCTCTCTCTCTCTCTCTCTGACTTACTAATATCCGCTTCAATTTTTACCCCTTCCATAAAATTTCATTCTATCCTGAACGCTCTCCCTCTCACGCTCCACGCTCCACGCTCCCCTCACTCACCTGTCCAGCACCTCCTGGGAGATGGTCACCGGGGGAGCGTCCTCGTCCTGGGATGGAAGGGTGGGGGGCGTTGTCTCCACCCATCTGCTCCATGGAACCCGCACCTCGGTCTGGCACGCCCCTTCCACCACCTCCACCACCGCCTGACGGAGGGGAAAGTAATACCTGAAGGGAAGGGGAGTGAGCCGGGTGGCGGAGGGAAGAAAGGAGGATTTTTGAGAGGAGGAATGGAGTAGGGTTGGGGTAAGACTTGAGAACGTGAGAGCGACACCTTTAAGTAGTATAGAATCCTGTGCAAGCCTCACCGTCCCCAACAAGCCTACACACCCGTGAAGCCTTGTGCTGGTCGCCTCGAAGGGCTTAAAAGTAATTCTTGGAGTGTTCCCACCGAAGCCTTACAGCTCCCAGAACTTCACCACTGCCGCCGCCTTACCTGCACGCCCTTGTGATGGAGGCGACGCAGGTGCTGAAAGCTATGGTCTGGATGGGAAGGGAAGGTCACTTGGCTGTCTGTGGGTGTCACGCTGCTGAATACAACGTGCCGGCGACGCTCCTGGTACGTCTGGGACACGATGATGCTGATCTGTGGGTGTGGGCCATGTTAGCTTCATCCTTCATCATCCCGCCCCGCCCCGCGCCGCCCAGCCAAGCTCCAGGCACTAGCAATATGCAAAGTAACAAGCCTTTTTTTCTCCCAGAGCCGGAAAGTCGTAAGTATAGTTAAGTATGTCATAAAAGTGGTGTAACTGAGATTGGTTTGCATGTGTGTTGTGGAAATTAAGTCACTTTCTGAGGCAGCGGCGCTAACGTGTACGAAACCCGCCCACCCCGCCCACCCACCCACTCGCCTGGTTCCTCCTCTTTTACTGCTCGTGTAAGTGGCGATTCCCATTAGCAGTTTTATAATCCAATCAATTAAACTAATGCAAAGCAGATATTAGAAGCACCTCTTTGTAATTAGTTCACTTCATTGTTCTCTACATCAAGGGTCAGCTCAATGAAGCACCGCCTCCCCCTTCCCAGCCACGGTGCCTCCCTCTCATCCTCCCTTCCCCCCCGGCCATCCCTCACCTTTACCTCCCATCCTGCCCACCGCCTCCCTCCTAGCGTGGCCAGCCAACCCCACACTACCGGATCTACAAACACCACCATCTCTCTCTCTCTCTCTCTCTCTCTCTCTCTCTCCAAATTGCCAACATATGAGAATTTAAACACAAACCTGTCAGTGACAAGAATGAGATCTAACATTTAAAGGCCAGTTAATTCAATTTCTTCCTCGATCAGACGCTCTGGTTTGTCACCAACCAAAATCGTGGATGGGAATGGAATCACCTCTTCTGAGACTGCTGCTTCTGAGACTTCCCAAAAGCGAATGAGATCTGCTTCCACACACATAATTCAGGACTACATTACTTATTCATCAGTTGCCATTACAGCATTTGCCCCTGTGTGTGTAACTGCAGTAAGGAGCCACTAACACTGTTCACTCCCCCATCAGCCACCGCCTCTAGTCATGTGTCCCGCCACTTCCTCCCCGTCCACACACCCACAGGCTCTGCGCTGGATGGTGTGTGTTAATATATCGCCTTACAACCAGACACCTCACCCTCCGCCTGCTGTCCACCGCATCGTCCATGCTGCCGCCTGCCGTTACCAAGGCAACGCACCGACGCGCTCCTGCGCAGGGAACTAAAGAGTGCATTCTAAGGGTCACAGTTATATCCAGTTTTCCTCACTCCCCCCACCCCACCCTCACAACTAGTAATTCTGTACAGGGGCCTTATCCGTCTATAGATAAAGTAAGCTTAACATGTATTGGGGATTCCGCTCATACAGTTTCTTTAAAGAGGGTGAAATCGAAAGTTTTCGTCTTTTCAGTTCCTCTCCTCTGACATATTATTTTCAACCTCTTCCTCATCGCCATGATGCTGCATCTCTAGCAATCTTCTACCACTATTTTCATGCCTATTCTCTGATTTTGCTAACTACATGCCTTTCCTCCTCCCGTGGCCTCGCTACGCTTTGAAAGAAGATAAGCCAACTTTATGACTAGGAATGACAGTGGGAATATGCTGGTACCATGTTTCATACACTGGTCACATGGATGCCTATAATGATTTTTTGTAGCTTCCCGCATTGTTTTATGTCCTCGTCTTCTAAAAATGATGAAAAACACTAATGCAATCAGTGACCTGCTGGTGACGAGGTGAGGAGGTACAACAGGGAAGTGAGGGGACATTCATTGGTGTTAGGGATATAATTCACTCCTTAGCACTCAGCACGCCTTCACTCTGCCATTGTTTGGACTGGGGAACATCACAAAAGTTCATCTCCCTCAGTGGCGGATCAAGTATTTTATAAAACCAGGGCAGGACTCGATAGGAGATTCTGCTGCACTGTTCACACGGATCACCTCTCTGCCTTCCGGGGTCTCCTACTTTCCAGCACTGTTTCCCTTTAGATGATAACTGCATTTTTCAATAGTCTCCTTCCCCAACGGTTCTGCTTCTTGAAATATTGTAAGTTTAAACGCACATGATATTCTCTCTCTCTCTCTCTCAAACTGCAGAAATTCATCCCGTTTTCTTTTTTTTTTTTTTTTTTATTTCTATTGTGTTTATTTGCTTATTTATCTGATCTTATTTATTCATTATTTGGTGATGAGTGATTACATGGACCACTTGTTCGTTCACTCTCCCTGCTGTATCACCTCCATGCATTTACTGAACCACCTCCTACTCTCATCACCACACCACTACCACCAGCACCACCATCACCACAATGCACAAGTGGAATGACACCACTTGATATCTTTCCATGTTTCTTTATTAAATTATAACATGTGAGGTAATTAAGAGTAACTTTCAAATCAATTTCCATGCACACAGTTACATTATTGGTAATTCTCAAATAAAATTATCATCATAAGCTTCCCAAATTAATTACAGGTAAATAATAAAATTTCATTAAATAATCCCAAAATTGGAAAGACGTCACCTTGCTCCCTAATTCAACAATATCATACTTCAGGGACAAGGTAAAGACACACCAGCATTACTTCCACCATGTGACTGTCAATCCTTCCTGCACTTGTAATGTGTGTCAGGCAGGTCCCTCAGGGTGTGCTGCCTGCTCTGGGGTCAGGTCACGCTGGGCCTGGGCCAGCATCTCATAGCCAACCATAAACTTCTTGACGGTTGCTGAGCGCAGCAGCGGAGGGTAATAGTGGGCATGGAGCACCCAGTAGTCACCCACACTTTGACCTTCACCTTTCTCTTGCAGGTGACACCCAGTAGGGGCTCCTGTAAGAATTGATGTTAACACCTATATTACTACAACTTCATCCTTCCTTAACACAACAGGTATTATCAGGAAACATTCTAGAGGAGTAGTCAAATCACATGATCATGAAAATTTTATCAACTTCACACTGTAATAATAAAAAAATAGAAAAAAAAGCAACATTGTTATCAGAATCAAAAGTCAGCTCTTCAAAAATCAAATCATGTTCTAAATAAAATGCAGAGAAAAACCTTCTAAACCAAAAGAATTCCATCTCTCAGATTAGCAAGAAAATTAAAGATATATTGGCTGAACCAAGAAGAATGTTTACTGTTTCCATTCTCTATTACATTGACAAAGTGAATTTATAAATATTAACTGGTTTGTTTCACACTGGTTTCCTTCAATTAACTATTGTTTCATGATGCACTTTATTGTTTATTAGCATGGCCTAAGTATTTCTCATCTTTCTACAGAATGACCTTAAAGCTGGTATGCAAGGTTGCCTTGTCATTAAGTTAGAAAAATAAAGTTTAAGACATAAGTGAATGATGAGCTTATAATGCAATGTGAAGCATGCAAGGTCTTGTCTTTATGTGGCAGCATCCCACTGGTCTTGTATCCATGAATTTTAATACTTAAGTCTGAGAGAACAAGGGAAAAGATCAGCTAGTGTGCCAAGACTTTCAACTCTTCTGAGAATGGCTAAGAACTATAATAAGCAAAGTGTGACTGTATGATGTGTACCTAATATGCATAGTATCTAACATTTCAAGCTAATAAACAAATCTTTCTTTGTTGGTTGTCCATAAATACTCTGAGAGAAGAATGAGTAGATATTTGAGTCTCATCTTAAAGTAACTATTTCTTCTTTACTTTGTTCCCTCAACTCACCGTGCCACCCCATGGAGTATGGGAACGAGCACTGGAAGAGGTTGTCATACTTGGCTGTCAGGCGACGTATGAGACAGGCCAAGCCGTCTCTCTCACTGGATGTGAGTTGGGTGATGCGTGACACAGGCCGGCGGGGCAGCACAAGTGTCTCATATGGCCACACTGCCCAGTGAGGCACTACCACCAACCAATCTTCTTGCTCCAGAACTATTCGCTCCTATAAATACATTCAAGACCTATTAGTATAGGGAGAAATCAACAATGTGCAAGATACCACCAAACATGCTGGAGGAATTAGGATGGGAGATCTTATAAGCAACATACAATGCTAACTATGTGGGAGTGATTGAAGGTTATTTGTCTCTTCAGTTCTTTGCATTAATTAACATGAGCAAGCATCTATGTCAAACTTCTACCACAATATTTGTTTTTCTAAGCCTATGCCTCCTCTTCACCATGGCTCTGTCCCCCACCCACGGTAAGGCTCTGATGTAAACTTCTGACTTACTCTCATTCATTGCTTATGTACCTCATCATTACAAGAGTTAATGAGTACATATCTCCTTCCATTGCTTTTAACAGAAAATCTTAATATATATATATATATATATATATATATATATATATATATATATATATATATATATATATATATATATATATATATATATATATATATATATATATATATATATATATATATATATATATATATATATATATATATATATTCATCAGAGGTGGGCAAGTGCGTTCCTGCATTCTTGCATACCTACGCACTGCCTTTTCAGGAACGCGAGTACAGAGTAACGCAAAGTTTTTCAAAGAAACGCAAGTATGAGAAACGCACAGGCTGAAATCTTAAAGCATTCCTGTGTTCCAAGTATTACAAAACAATTTTCTTTCAAGCCGTTTAAAAAAAATTTTCAATGGAAACAAAAACCACATTCACTACACAGCAACATTCTGTCACTTGTGTTCAGGCAGGAAGCTCTCCCACTGGTCAGTAGCAAAGACAACCAAACCTTTAGTTGTTTATGTTAAGGCAGAAGCTCTCCCAATGGTCAGCTGCTAAGATTAACACACGTACTATATTATTGTTTTGTGTCTATTTATCTAGTTCTTTGAAATATATATATATTTTAATGTATGAAGCTCTGACGTATTATTAACTTGCATTTTGTTTAGTTGTTTTACTTATTTAATAGTTCTTTTGATGTGCATAATAGTGCTTATAAGGAAAGCAGTGGGATTTTTTAAACTTTTTTCCAATTTTTCAGAGGAATGCACTAATTTTATTTGTGGGACGTTTTAATAGTTTGGGAGCGCTAACGCAGGAACGCATGAACACACTGGACTAAAACATCTGATGAACGCTATTCCAGGAACGCACTAACCATGGCAAGAGGAATGCAGGAACACTAACACACTGTTCAAAATTGAAGAACACGACCAGCTCTGACAGAGAGAGAGAGAGAGAGAGAGAGAGAGAGAGAGAGAGAGAGAGAGAGCCACTCCTGCTGCTCTGTTCTCCCTGTCCTTCCTGGGTACTCCCACTGGATAAGGAAGGACAGGGAGAACAGAGCAGGCGGAGGGGTGGCAGCTTGCTTTAGGGACGGCCTCCAAACCCAGGAACTTGAGGTGACGGTTCCTCTTCAAACGGAAGCACTGTTCTTCAGGGTGGTACTGGAAGACAACAGAGGTCTCCTCCTCTGTATCATGTACCGCCCCCCCAGGCAAGGACGGGCACCCCTGGACTTCCTGACGGAGGAACTCGACACCCTTCTTCTACGCCATCAATGCTCCCACGTGATGGTAGTGGGAGACCTAAACTGCCACCTAGAGCAGAACGCTTATGACGACCTCTTGGAGGTGCAGGGCCTAACAAATCATGTTACCTTCCCCACGCATGTGCGAGGAGGGATGCTAGACCCTGTGCTGTCAGACCTCCCGAGACGAGCGTCCGCTGTCAGCAGCTGGGGCCTGTAGGCAGCTCGGATCATTACGCTGTCCTGGCCCGAGTCGAGCTGAACGCAACGCGAGAGGACGCTGTCCCACGCACCATCTGGCTCTGGGGGAGGGCTGACTGGCCGACCATGAGGCGTGCCCTGGAGGAGATAAACTGGGAGAAACCTTGGTGGGTGATGCCGAGGAGCAGGCACGAGCACTCACTACTAAGCTCCTCATCCTCCAGCAGCAGTATGTCCCCAGCAGAGTGTATCTCTCAGGCCTGACGATCCTGCTTGGTTTGGCTTCCGCTGCAAGGCCGCTGCTGAGGCCAAACACGCCGCCTGGCTGAGGTACAAGCGGCACCCGACGCAGAGGAACAAGGCACTACACAAGGCTGCCTGCAAACGGGTGGTAGCTGCCTGCAGATGGGCCAAACATAGAAAACAGGAGGATCTAAAACGGAAACTTTGTGGCCCAGGAGTAGGAGGCAAGACCTGGTGGAGCTTAGTCAAGGAGCGCCAAGGAGCTAAACACCAAGACGCCATCCCTCCACTCCTCAGGCCTGACGGTTCCACTGCCACAAGCAGCTGGGACAAGGCCTCACTCCTGGCTACAAGCTTCAGCAACAAGATGAGGGTTGGAGACCCGGGAAGACAAGCGCCTCACCTGCCACTGGAGACTCAAAGCACCATCACCCTGGTCTCAGTGACAGCTGGACAAGTTGAGAGGCTCCTGAGAGCAGTGGAAGTGGGTAAAGCCACCGGCCCGGACGACGTCAGCCCACACCTCCTTAAGAACTGTGCTAAGGAGCTGTCAGGTCCTCTCTCCAACGTCTTTACGACCTGCCTGAGGGAAAAAAATGGCCCTCAATGTGGAAAGAGGCACGAGTCGTTCCGGTCCACAAGAAGAGCTCGCGGTCTGTACCCAGCAACTACAGGCCGATCTCCCTGCTCTCTGTGGTGGGCAAGGTGCTGGAGCGGATAGTGGCTGGAGCCATCTGTCAACATCTGAGTGAAAACCATCTCCTCTCAGAGAGACAGTTTGGCTTCAGGCCAGGCCGGTCCACCTCCGACCTACTCCTGCTCCTCACCAAAGACTGGCAAAACGCCCTGGACGAGGGCCTGGACACGCTTGTGGTAGCCCTGGATATAGCTGGAGCCTTTGATAGGGTCTGGCACGCGGGACTTCTTGAAAAGCTCCGTGCCAAGGGTATCCAGGAGACCTACTGCTACTGCTTGACGACTACCTACGTGGGAGGACTCTTCATGTGGTCGTCAATGGGAAATCGTCAGAGCCCTCGCCAGTTCAAGCCTCCGTTCCACAGGGTTCAGTGCTGGGCCCAATCCTGTGGAACATCTATATCGACGACCTGCTCCGAAAACTACCGACAGTGGAAGCATATGCGGACGACTGCACCCTCTCCCGGTCCTACTGCCGCCTTGATAGCCAGAGCGCTGTCCGGCAGCTAAACAAGCAGCTACGGCTGGTGGAGCAATGGGGAGAAACGTGGCAAGTCTCCTTTGCACCTGAGAAGACGCAGGCGATGGTCATCTCGCGGTCGCCAGGAGCCTCCAGAGCGGTCTCAGAGCAACTGTGCTTTGGAGGCAAGGCTCTGTCTCTCCAGGACCACATCAAGGTCTTAGGGGTGACGGTGGACCGCTGCCTGCGCTTCGACGGCCATGTAGGTGCAGTCACCCGACAGGCGTCTCTAAGAGTCTCTGCCCTGCGGAGGGTGGCGGGAACGCTTGACCCACACGGCATCATCACGCTATACAAGGCGCAGATACGTCCGTGCCTGGAGTACGGCTGCCTGTCGTGGATGTCAAGTGCCGCCACCCACATGCAGAGACTTGACAAGGTGCAGCGACGAGCTCTACGTCTGGCGGGATACGACGCACACCAGGACGACCTGCCGCCACACACCCCCGTCACGTCGTTGGAGCACCGGCGTGATGTGGCAGCGCTGGTGGTGTGCCACAAAACTCAGGTGCAAGGAGTACCGCACCTCCGACGCCTGGGACTTCCACCACGCGCTGCCCAGAGGCCCACGCGAGCTGCTGCCACCAGTGAGCAGACTGTGGAGGTGCCCTTCTCCAACACACGGCAGCACCAACGAACATACAGTGCCCGGACCTCAAGGATGTGGAATGCATTCACCACAACCACACCCCAGGTGGAGGACATGTCCACCCAGCAGGTCAAGGTGGCAGCACACAGGTGGCGTGGAACGCAGGCCACTCCTCTGGTGCTAACGTGAAAGTTATTAATGTAAAAACAATATTCTTAATGTATATTAATTATTGATAGGCTTTTAAATAATTCCATACCCAACGTGGAATTTTAAGCCGAATATGTAAATATATGTGCTATGTTTAAATAAAAAAAAAAAAAAAAAAGAGAGAGAGAGAGAGAGAGAGAGAGAGAGAGAGAGAGAGAGAGAGAGAGAGAGAGAGAGAGAGAGAGAGAGAGAGAGAGAGAGAGAGAGAGAGAGCGCACAGTGGCCCACATGGCACCTGACTGTTGATATTGATTTCTTTTTATTGTAAGATTTGCAATTAAAAGACTTCCTAAAGGGTCACATATTAATAAACCTTAAAAATCTGTAGAAGAATACTAACATAAAAAGTAAATATTAGCCAAAAAAGTGTGTTTCCTTAATTTTTCTTTAGGAATTTAAATGGGGTTCTGCACCACTCCTAACGAGTCAAAAGAATATTCTAGATATGTATGATGGTTCTCTCTTCAGTAAGGAACACAGGTAAGACAAGAGGTGAATGCTGCAAAGTTTCAATATTGAGTTCAATATTTACTCATAATTTTCAAATTGTCTCATGGTGAGCAAAGAGTGCTTCAGTCTAGAAACACATTATATAGTAAAAGGAGGAGATATTTTTATATTATTTCCATAACCAAAGTACACAGGCTTTGAAACAAGTCTGTGTCATGCTGTCTTGAATCTATATCTGCTACCATCTAACTTATATTTCTCTCAAAAAATTTGTCTTGCTTTATCACCTCCATCTCCATCACATTCAAGATAATTGTTGTTATGGAAATGTCCTTTCACAGTTCTCTACAAACTGTAAAAACTAGTCTACCTTTTGTTGGAGTTCCTTAGCAGTGTAATCCTGCAGGAGACGAGTGCCATGCTTCAAAAAGTACTGTTTCTGGTGCATGTCCTCCAGCAAGGCTTCACTGGGCATGAAAGAGGAGGCCCAGATCTGCAGAAAAGACCACCAATATTCTAGTAAGAACACAAATAATGGAGAATGATGAAATCTATATACAATAAAATGAGGAATATAGAAAAACAATTTCTTATTGAATGGTATTTTCTAGATGAAAGGTTAGGTTAGGCTTAAAACACCTTCACTTTCTTAGAGCATACTGTTGCAGATTATAAAAGGAAAGAGGGATGTGAAAAGAGGAAGGTGACAAATGCAATTCATATCACGAGGAGAAAGGAAATATATTGCTTATAATTTGTAACCAAAATTAACGGGCAATATTTAGAACAGATAAAAAGCAGAGGGTGGCAGTGTGTCAGCAGCAAAACAAAGTCCATTCTAAAATAATTTCATGTGATCCAGTTATAATCCAGAAAAAGATAGTCCATTTTTTTCTTTCTTTTTTAATGCAAGAGGGAAGGCTGCCAAGGGCAACAAAATGTAGGAAAAAAGGCCCACTGGAACTGCAGGTTCCCTAAAAGGTCCAAAAGAGTCATCCAAAAGCCAGGGACAAATGTCTTGACACCTCTTTCTTAAAAGAAGTCAAGTTGTAGGAAGACGGAAATACAGAAGCAGGTAGGGAGTTTCAGAGTTTACCAATGAAAGGTATGAATGATTGAGAGTACTGGTTAACCCTTGTATTAGAGGGTTGGACAAAGCAGGGATGAGAAAAAGAAGAAAGCCTTGTGCAGCAGGGTTGCAGGAGGAGGGAGGCATGCAGTAAGCAGGATCAATAGAGCAGTTAGCATGAAAATAGTGACAAAAGATAGAAAGGGATGCATCATTTCAGCAGTGAGAAAGAGGCTGAAGACAGCCAGTCAGAGGAGGGGAGTTGATGAGACAAAAAGCTTTTGATTCCATCCTATCTAATATAGCTGTATGAGTGGAACCCCCCTAAACATGCAAAGAATACTCCATACAGGATACTCCATACAGATAAGGCACTTGTACAGAGTTAGCAGTTGAAGGAACGAGAAAAACTGGCAGAGATGCCGCAGAACGCCTAACTTCATAGAAGCTGCTTTAGCAAGAGATGAGATGTGAAGTTTCCAGTTAAGATTATAAGTAAAGGTCAGACAGAGGATATTCAATGTGGAAGAGGGAAACAGCTGAGTGTCATTGAAGAAGAGGGGATAGTTGTCTGGAAGGTTGTGTCGAGTTGATAGATGGAGGAATTGAGTTTTTGCTGTGGCCATCCTTGGTAAGCACCGTGAGTTGCCATCATTTGAGTATTGTTGTGTAGCCCTTCACCAGCACAGTCACAGTGAATCAGCCACCACACCACCCAGTGTCCACACAATGACACAATAGTTAATGCTGTAACTAGTCATGGCCAGGCTATGTCCAACCACATGATACACAATGCAGTGTCCAACCACAAGGGTTATTCACTTATAGTTTTTACCTTATCAGTACCCAATATGAGAAATTATTAGGTACTATTATTATTATTATTATCATTTCATTAATGATTCACTTACCAGAATAATTTCATCAATGTTAACTACTGGAAATAATCCCTCTTTGATGTTACCAAACTAGAGTTGCTGATGCATAAGACGATCATATATCTTCATGTTGGAAAATAGATGTAACTTTTTTCAGTGGAATTTTGAGAATTCAGTTTCTTACTATGTATTCAGGACAGTCTTGTTACAAAGCAATGCAGCCGTGGCCTCACCTGGCAGTGTGGGTGTGGGTTAGAGCAGCCCATGGTGGCCCCTTTATTCTCAAATATTTGCACCCATTCATACTTCTGACCCAGTTCCTCTGTCTCTGCCACCCACCTGAAGACCATTACTCTCTTTAAAATAATTTATATAAAAAAAGATAAATACATATAACAATGTTGAGTAATCTGCAAGCACTCTGTTAGTCAGTCTTACAATGTTGGGTAATCTGCAAGCACTCTGTTAGTCAGTATTTTTGTTTATCTGTGTTTTTACAGCAATATGAATGACATTTGCACAGCCCAGAGTTCTGTAGAGATTCAAAGCAAGAGTTTATACCTTCTGATTTAATGAAAAGTTAACAACATAGTAATCATAAACTACAATTCAAGAGGCAGAACAGGGAAGAGCAAAGCTGGCATGGAAATGAGTTCGCACACCAAAGCTTAATGAGCAGCAGGGACATCCTGTAGCATTTGGCATTCAAGATGACATTGTACAGTCCACTGCCATCCCTCCATCCCATAGGGTAAGTTTTCTGCTGTCACCACTGAAGGACTTGACAACATGGAGATATAAAATATACCATTCAGTAACTGCCAGGCATCCCACCTCCATGGCTGCCACTAATAGCTGTTCATTCTTCCTGGCATGACACCATATCTAAGGTTCTGCATTTACAGCAATGTTCATTGTGTGGAACAAAGTGTAATAAGTAAGAGTATAAAGATCCTAAATTTCACGCCTTGAGACTTGCCTATCAATTTGGTCTCGACATCCAAGGCATTAATGCTTTCTTCTTTGTTCAAACTCCTGCAACAGACCAGATACAGTCAAAGAGAAATTTTTATAAAGGAGATGTATTAAAAAGAAAGGACAACTTTGAAAAAAATAATGAAATGAAAAAGAGAACAATGTAGTAGGTGGCTCTGAGCTGACCTGTCAACTACATTCCTGACTTCATCCTGGGTCATGGTGGGCAGTGTGACGGAGGTCTTAGGGTGGAAGCACATCACCCTGCAGCAACCCCGTGCTGGCCCCCATCGCAGCAGTTCCTCCCCAGGGGTCTCAGATGGTGCTGGTACCTCCTCCAGGAGTGCTGGGAAGTCGTTGTTGAATACAAAAGTTGAAGTGTAGTTTGGGTTCACCTAAAGAACATTACAAATAAACATTAAAGCTACTAGGTGAGCTCTAGTTAATCTCCTATACTATTGTTTTTGCTGTGAACATTCCAGTACTGTGCCTCCCTATATCTTACTACTCCAGCTATCAAAAAAGGATGTCAGCAATGGTGCTGTTAAACAGAAGCACAATGTGGTAAGCTCCAATGTCAAAGTGAACATAATAAAAAGATTCAGCAAGGTGCATCATGAACCAAAATCATCCAAGAATTCAACTGCTATCCAAGACATTTTAAAAGTGAAGAATAGTTTGCTGAAACTTTTATAGCAAAAGAAATCAACATATCCACTGTACAACTGAACACCAAACATAACAAAGCTACTGCTGGTGAGCCATTCATGCCTAAATGCTCAACTTACCACACCACTGGGTCTGGACACCCCAGGACACAGAGGGTTAGTAGGGTCATGGTCTGGGAGATCATCCTGAGGCGGGGGCTCCACCTGGCCTGCCCATGGGCGCTTCATGCGGTGTGGTGACACCAACACCCAGTCCCCTCGTAGCGGGTTGAACCTTACATGCTGGTGCTCTGGGGGAACAGAACTATGAGTGGTGGTGGTAGTGGTGGTGGGAAATGGGTTCATAATATGATGCTGCACTATAACACCAGTGACACAAAAGTTTGTACATAGGTATATTACTGACAAAGGTATATTACTGACAACAGGTAATGAATGATTACAATAATATACCAAAGTGTCAAATGATTATCAGCACATAACTTTGACAAATAAAAAAAAAAGTTTCTAATACTGAATTGCAACATACAAGTAGGAATTGAATCAGAATATCCAGCATCAGAATATACTAAGAAAGTTTGCTCTTTCTTTCTTGAGACACAATGACTGGTAGAGTATTTACAGAAGCTAAACTTTAGAATTGTTAATTTCAATATAAATGCATAAAATCTTACAGTTTTCAACGGGAACAATGATGTATTAGAAAAAAATGTCAATCTCTGACAGCTGATAGTAAGAATACCCCAAAATGGTTTCATATCACAAACCAATCCCTGGATATTACCCACCAGTTGGATCAAAGGCTGCCTCCTTTCCCTTGACGTCCATGTCTTCCAGCCTGTATGATGTGCATCTGTGTCTCAAACAGACTCTCCTCTTATCTCAGTGTAACTAATCTTGAGAAAAGATAAGACAGAGATTAAATTACATTCACTGATGTTATCATGAGAGCCTTCTATGAGATTTTCTTAATTGCCCTCTTCATTTTAATGTTCAATTCCATGAAGAACCTTTACAGTACATATATAGGATACAATCTATGTTCTTACAGTACTATAGTATTACAAGACAAATTGCAAAGATTAGTTTGAGTAATTGTTCCAATAAGCTGCCATTATTTTGAGGAATGTCTTGTACTTTAGTAAGTGTTATCCACTTTAGTTACCAATACTTAATCTTTTCATATCTTCTCTTGTCAGATATCTTTTCTTTCTCTCTCTTTTCCAAATCCCTACACAAAAATTGAAATTATGGCAGCAATACAATTTCTGAGTGACCATTTGAAATTGAAGATTTGTATACAATTATTAATACGTTTTTGCACATAACACATTGATGTGACTCAGCATAATGCAGGCAATGAGGTGATCTATGTCCCACTACACAGACATCATGACAATGAGATATGTGAAGAGTTGGACCATTTGAGTTTATGTGCTCAATAGTAAATAAAGGCTAGTCCATATGAAGGTCATGTAAACTGGTGGTCTGATCAAGTCTGGTCTACACTGACACTTGTTATAGGAGCTTTCCTTGTGGCTAAGGCTCCAACATAACTTAATTTGCAAACAGGATTGTTATGAACAAATAAAATAATATTTAATTTTATTCTCGTCAACTTTAATTAAAAAGTTTTAAAATCCTGATTGAAGTTAGAAGAATTTTTATTACTAAGCTCATGTTTGTGTTCTATTATAAAGAGTAATATAAAGAGGTAACTTCATTCACAGTAATGTAATACACTATGTATTTACTATGATGCTACTTACATAAAGAAAAAAAAAAGGGTTCTTAATATTTTCTAGTCATAAGCTTTTAACCATGTTTGCAAGCATATGAGCACCACATCCTTGCACTTTTCTCTCTCCTCTCATACTCTCATCATCTATTCCCTCCCTGTACTGTATCTCTCCTGTTATCTCTAACATATCCACTGATTAATTCAATATAAACTAAGAAATTAATCCTAACAATAAATCTTTAGCCATGAGATGTGACTGAGAACTGAGCTGGGGGAACAAAGTACAAGAACTCACAATTTAGACCCATAATGATCATCAAGTCCCAAAATCAAATTAGGCACGTTGGTATCTTCAGTAACATTATTTTATTCTTATCCACTTCCTACAGGTGTCCAGACCATAAATATTTTACCACATGTATCACTCCACAACTCACTTCATTCCCACTTCCTACATTTCAAATCTTTTATGCAGCTATACTCTCAATACATTCACAATCCATTCTGTGCAAATCATAGGCACATCTTAGACCTTTGACATTTATTCCACATTCAGGTTTGACTCTCCCTAAGTGCTATTAATAATTTTTTTACTTTAATGTTCAATGCCACCATCATGTCCTCCAAGAATTGCAATGCTTACCTTTCTTGTGTATCTCTCTCTTTCTGTCTTGTCTTCGTCTTCAAGCTTCCATCCTTGAATAAGATAGATCCATGATGCAGTACTTAAACTCTTCCATTTCTTCAATTATCTTTCTATTCACACTGATCATGTGCTGTTTGTGGCCCTCAGTTGTTCTCTGTCAGTCTAGAAAATCAATAAAACTGTTCAGCTCTTTGTTACCAAATACAATCACTTCACATTTGCACACAGTAGATAACACTTGAGTTCATATGAATACCTATTTTTGTAAATGATAATGATGATGATGGCAATTTTCAATGGCAATTTGGAAATCTATTTAAGGCAAGGGCAAATGACTGAAAATGCTTGATAAAAAAAATTAGGGGAAGTGTCAAGAACTGGGTTCAGAAGTGGTCAAAGGATCAAAGTGAGTGAAAGAAGTCAGAGGAAGAGTCCTTTGAACATTAAATTCTAGGATGCAAAGGGAAGAACTACATACTTCATAAGGCACAGGGACCAACTAAACAAGTGTTTCTCAACCTTTTTACCCTTGCGTAACCCTTAAAACAAATGACATTTCTCAAGGAACCCCTGCGCAAAAACCAAATTATATACCATATAGCTATTTCTCATTTCATTTTCATCGTACTTCATGTCATAAATATCATAATATGAATTTTTAATAACTAGTTTAAGGAAAAAAAAAAAATCATATTACAATAACCAATAATATATTGTGCATGTTTAGTTATATTACGTGTATGAAATTAAATAAAAAGTCAAAGGTGCATTAGCTTATATCATGTGTTGTTGCGGAACCCTTAGGGACCTTTTGCGGAACATTAGGATTCTGGGGAATCCAAGATGAGAAACCCTGAACTAAACTACGGGACAGTGGGAGTGATTTCTGTAAATAAGCTTAGTTTACAATGAGTTTGAATTAGATAGGGATAAGCTCATTGTCACGGTAACTTTATAAGGTCAAATATTTTCAACACACACATACACACACACACACACACAAAGATATGATGAAAAAATCATCACAAGCATGATACGTCCAAAGCTGGAATATGCAGCTTTATAAAAGATATAAGAAGACTGGAATGAATACAGAAGATTGCTACAAAGATGGTGCTGGAACTAAAGGACCTAACATGTGAAGAAAGGCTGAAGGAAATGAGACTACCAACCTTACATGATAGAAGAGAACGAGGAGATCTAATAATAATGTACAAAATAGTCAATGACATTGAAAAGATGGACAAGGAAGGCCTAGTGCTGTTGACAGAAGAGGATGGAAGGACAAGAGATCATGTAAAGAAAATCAGGATGAGGCAGTGTGTGAAGGATATTGGAAAATAGTTTTCCACACAGAATGGTGGAAAAGTGGAATGCACTGAATATTGAAGTTGTCACAGCACATAATGTGCATAACTTTACAGAAAAATTGGATAAATAGAGACATGAAGACAGGACACTATGAGCCCCGCTCGAACCCTGTACAATACAACTAGGTAAATACACACACACACACACACACACACACACACACACATCATAGTGCAAGCAATAAACCATTAGGCTAGTGTTCTAATCTTAAGCCTCCTGTCATCCCCTATGCACATTTTGATTAGGTATATAATGTAATTTTAATAAAACATATATTATCAATATTATTATCATTACACACACACACACACACTAATAAAAACAAATAAATAAAATCACAAATATAGTATTAAAAGTACATATGCATAAGGAGAAAACGTCAAAGTTAAGTAGCTACAGTTCTCTTTAAGCACACTCATAAAATTTACAAGCATACAGTTGCACAAAACCAACACACACGTCCATTTCATAATATAATGTAAAATGTCTGATACGGTTCATGAAAAATTGACAGCAGGTATTGTAAAACACTGGTTGAATGGGTGCCAAACTCCCACTGTGGATACTTGATAGGAGACTCAGGGTTGCTATGGATGTTTATGGTAAGAGATACTTATCTGCATCCCTCTTAATGGGGAGATAAGACACACTATGGGCCTCACTTGACCCACTTGTGTTACAGGAACTGAACATAAATTGCTTAATATTTGCAATGAATCAATTAATTTCCTTAACATGATACAGTAATGTCATTAAACCAAAGCACTTGGTGACGTGTTGAGTGCAAAGGTGAATGACCTCTGGAAAATATCAACACTACAGACTCCAGATTTAAGAGGTTTTAGACTCAAAAAACCTGCCTAGAAGATAATAAAATGGTGATCAAAACCCAACATGAGACAATAGTGAAGGTGTTCCTACATTCACAATACTCTTCCTTGATAATTTAGTGCTCAAAACTGTCTGGTGTGGAGATTCATATAAACATGCATGCCTTCTGCTTATCACTCCTAATGCGTGATATCTATTTCTGCTATTTCTTACATTAGATCTTAATCCCACTTTGAGTTTCTAACGTACGTGGCTCGCGTAGATCCATGTCTGCTCAGGATGGCCACATACTGGACTCGTCTCTAACTGTTACATAGCTGACTGATACTTCTTCCTCCTCTTCTTCTTGGGGGTTTGTTGGGGTCGTGCAGGCTGTGTGTCACAGCCTCTAGTGTCCCAAAGGTCCGATATAGAGCGGTGAGGTGTTCAGGCTATATGCGATGAAGTTGATTTGGACTGATACAGCTCAGCAGCTGATACATCCGATCTTGATCTTGATTCAGTGAGATACAGATGATTTTAATCTTGATCTTGATGTTACAGGTGGCTCGGGATCGCTCAGGAGCCAGCTGGCCTTTGGATCGACAGCTCCTGTAGAGGAAAAAAAGAAAAAAATAATAAATAAATAAATAAAACACGACAAGCAGAAAAAAAAGCAGTATTCTATTGACTAATCATCCCTACACCTCGCTCGCCACATTCTCTCCAGATACTCCTTCACAGCCTCAATCATCCTTTCACTCGTCTCTCTACACAGTCCTAGCAGCAACACCATCCATTCCCTTCCTGTCTTCTCCACTATTTCATCCCTATTAGGCCCTAATTCACTCAAAATCACTTGTATCATCTCATGCCTGTCTCTCTCATACCTCTCACACTCCAGCGTGACATGCTCCACCGTCTCGTCCTCCCCCATGTCACATGTTGGCACACTGCTGCGGGACTTAAACCATCTGTAGTTCCTTGCATTCATATTCCTACACTGTGCCCTAGCTCGGACGAGAAGATCACCACCCAGGCTGCAATCATACCGCCTGTTACACCACATAGAGATGGACAGGAAGTTCTTGCATGTAATAGAAAACCTGTATGAAGATAATGAAATAAAATTCAGCCTTGGATCAGTGAGCACAGGATGGCTAAAGAACAATGTAGGAGTGAGACAGCGTTGTGTGATATCCCCAACACTATTTAATATATACCTGGAAGAACTGATAACAAGAATCAGAGTAAGCGGCAGAGGGGTGGAGATTGGAGGCAGCAGCTGGGGTGTCTGGCATATGGCGATGGGGGACAGGGAGGAAGACATGGAGGAACTATTGAAGATTACAGCACAGTTTGGAAAAGAGTGGCAGCTAAGATTCAGTGCAAAAAAGTTATACAGATTAATGATGACCAAGATAAACAGTGGGTGATGGGAAACTATATATAAGAAGAATGGAGTTCAGTGGTGAAGGCATAGGAGGGAAAGACAAAAAAATGAAATAAATAAATAAATGAAGAAAAGGCAAGGAGAGCAGCAGGGATGAGCCTTAATGAGGGAAACAGAGTAATCAATAGATATGTGGAAGGGATAGCAATCACAATGCCTATACGGGGCTAAACTAATAAGATTTACACAGGACATCCAGGAACTAGATAAGATGCAAGACCCACGTGGTAGATCGATAGGCATTAGGAGCCAACACTCTCACAACCAACTGACGACATTGATGCTTGAATCTCAGGCTCCGAGAAAACAATTTGTGATTCATATCTTGCAAGCCGATGAGTCACCCCCAGCTACACCACAAGGACTATACAAGGCAGTACGGTGAGGTGTGAAGCTTAACATCTCTTAACTTTGCTGAAAGTCTTGTCCAGCATTCATAGTTGATGATAAAGCAAACAAATAAACGGAGACACACAGCAGATATCCTTTATTCTAGTGTGGACGTATCATAATATTAACATGTTATCAAATTTGAAATTCATTTTATAACAAAAACCTTCAGAAATATATAAGAGAATTTTTCAGACACCATTAATTCATTCCCACATTAACCCTTTCAGTACCATTATACATTTCCGTACTCATTCTGGTTACTATTTAATGATTTTATACAGCTTCACAAACTCACGTGGGGATTGAAATAGTGAAGACTCTAGCCATTAAACCTCTGACCTCCATAGACCCTTCATAATGTCAATGCAATTGTCTAATCACACTTAAAACTATAGATGAAAATAGGTCCCAGTGCCGAAGGGGTTAATGATGTACCAGAATGGGCTTCAGCAACAAATTAACCTTACATGTAATTCACTGTTTGATCTGCTGCAGTCTCTGATAAGACAGCCAGACGTTACCCTACGGAACGAGCTCAGAGCTCATTATTTCCGATCTTCGGATAGGCCTGAGATCAGGCACACAACACACACCGGGATAACAAGGTCACAACTTCTCGATTTACATCCCGTACCTACTCACTGCTAGGTGAACAGGGGCTACACGTGAAAGGAGACACACCCAAATATCTCCACCCGGCCGGGGAATCGAACCCCGGTCATCTGGCTTGTGAAGCCAGCGCTCTAACCACTGAGCTACCGGGCCGTGTGTGTGTGTGTGTGTGTGTGTGTGTGTGTGTGAATAATAACATTCCACACACATGGTGATAGTGGTTGATAAGCCCATCACGATAAGATCGCGCGGAGGATACAGCTGCTTTCACTGTTGCCTCAATACTCTCTTCTACTTCCCGCCTGTGTGTGTATCAGGCAGTGTGTGCATCATGTGGTGGCTGACAAACTAATCTCAAGACAAGTTTAGGTCGTAAAGAATAATTTTTTTAGAGGAAAAAATAGGAAATGATGATATGGAGAGAAAGGAAAACGTAAGAGAAAACATGAAGTTGGTGTAGAGTGAGTGAGCTGTCACCACTCTGAGAAGTTCTGCCTGTTCAGTGTACGTACATAGGTTCGTGTGTTTACATCACTATCGCGGATCTCGTCACCACTAACCCTAACCCTCCGCTGCGTCGCCCAGTGAGCACCACCGGGGAGGCCAATGCGGAACCAGCATGGATATCAGTAAAGTCAGGTATTGTTTAGGATCAATGAAACTCAAAGTTGTAGATCTTGTGTACAAATGAAGGCACACATCAATGTATATGTGTTTGTTGTGGCGACTTAAATAACTAGACTGTTCAGGCTATATATTAATTTTAAATGTTACGTAATGAAGGACATGGGCACAGAAAAATGAAAAAAAAGATAACTAATGTCAAATCGCTAAACATAAGAAAATAAGAAAATGAGAGAAGCTGCAAGAGCCCGTCAGGCCACCCGTGGCAATTCCTTGTGTGAACAAGACTACCTAATTCCACCTATCATCTTCATCCATAAATTTGTCTAATCTTGTAAAACTCCTTATTGACTCAGCACTAACAACATGATTACTGAGTCCGTTCCATTCATCACCCACTCTGTTAGAGAACACGTTCCTTCCCATTACCTAACCTAAATTTCTCAAGGTTGAATTCATTATTTCTGGCTCTATCCTGGCTACTGATCCTAAGAACTTTGCTCATGTCACCTTTATTAAAATCACAATACCACTTGACTACTTCTAGCAGGTCCCCTCTTAATCTTCGTCTCTCTAAGGCATAAACTCTTGCATAAAGTTGATAGTGCTTGGAACTTGGAAAGGAAATAATGGATAAAGCAACGTTAGCAATTAGTTTTCTTATTCTTGATGGTACAGACATTGCTGAGCACAAACATGACTGAATAAAATTAAGCTTCCAAAAATTTAATCAGTGTTAGTGCTCGTAATTTCCATCAACATTTTCATTATTGTACATTATCTTAACTTTTGCACTGTATTTTTCCAATAGTTACGTTGCTTAGAAAGAACAATATCAAATGTTCTAATCTTTCTTTTGTTCCTGTGTTTCCTACCCAATAATTCCTTACAGTCTCAAAATGACAAAAAAAAAAAAAAAAAGGGCGAATATAACAGTGAAAGAACTAAGGCATCAACTGGCTTCACTGAATTGTGAGCGTCTCATCAGCAAAGGCAGTGTTTTTTCTTTCAGTTACTCTTATAATCACAGGTACATAGCAATATGGTGAGACCCTACACTGGTTAATCATCTTTTCTCATACTCCTGTCCATTCCGTCTACGCGTCACCTTACCTGTCTATACCATTTCCAAACACTTCCACGAAAACTTATCCGCTGCATTACTATAAGCTTCCCGTCTATATCAAACCACCTTCCATGAACAGTGTCATCCCTTGCCTAAGTCTCCAAACGCTCGTATTCTGAAATGCCTTCTCCTCTCACTACGAAAATTTTGCATGGCCTCAGAGACAACTAGCCTGGTTTTCAAGACAGTTTCTCCTTTTAATACACTAGAAATCTTGCCAACCCTTAAACACACGAGCATCTTCAAGTGGAGCCTTTGGAAAGCAGTGATGGTGAGAGAGCAAAGTGTCTCAGAATACGGGTCTAATTGCCTTGTCCTCCTTGATCATCCCGTCTTTCTGTTACTAATACTTTGACCTACTGATTAGCACTGACCTTGACTCCTCCTCCAGGCCCAGACACTCCACCATGGGAAGTGAGTGCGCGGGCCGTGGTGCTGGTGGGTGGCTTTGGCTCAGAAGAAGACGGACGTGGGTAGGTGTGGTGGGCGTGACTTGCACCTGTGTCTTCGTGTTCCTGACGGCGTTCCATGATTCAAGGGTGTCCCGCGTGTGAGTTCTGGATGAGAGAGAGAGAGAGAGAGAGAGAGAGAGAGAGAGAGAGAGTTGTTGTCAGGTGCTATTTCTACTTCTTCTCTATTGCGACTACTACTACTACTACTACTACTACTACTACTACTACTACTACTACTACTACTACTACTACTACTACTACTACTACTACTACTACTACTACTACTACTACTACTACTACTACTACTATTACTCTACTACTATTACTTCTGTTATCATCATCGTCGTTAGTCACTACACAACAGAAATAACATCATGACATTATATTTGTACTATAAAGATTAAAATGCTCTTGTCTCCCCAAATAGGATTAAGTTATCTATGAAAGTCTTCTAGTGGTAAGGTTAACAAGAGGAAAGGATATGATTGTTAAGAAAGATTGAGCTGATAATTTGATAAATGTGTAAATAAATAAAAAGATGTATTATTACTATACTCTGCTGACGAAAGCTAGACACAAGTTCCTGGATGATGCACGTTAACCCTTTCAGTACCGTGACGCGTAATTACATTCATTCTGCTTACTATTTAGCGATTTTATACAGCTTCAGAAGATAATGAGGGAATTAAAATAGTGAAGACCGTGGCCATTAATTTTCTGACCTTCATAGAGCCTTCCTAATGTAAATAAAATTACTTAATCACACCTAAAAGTCATGGTGAAAATACGCCCCAGTACTGAAGGGGTTAAGGAATCAACATTTTAGCATGCTACTGGTTAACCATGTTTAGTGGAAAGCGTGTATTTTACAGTGCTGCATTGTTTCTTTATCAACACATAAACTATTTGCTTTGAGTACATGAAAACTATTCTTCACTGTCAAAGTAATTCCAGCATTCGAAAAGACACGCAGTGAGAAGGATATAAGCTTGTAAATTTCTTGGCCGCTGATATTGATAATTTCGAGGAGGTGAGGGGCACCGGGATTGCAACCCCTCACCTGGGACATGGGAAAGAGAGAGGCCGGATAAAAAGGTTTGCCTCGTCCTCATCTCCATTCTGGGCCTGAAATTTTCTTTAAATCAAATTCTCTCCTCGGACTTCGCTATTGTTGAATCAAGATTGAGGGAGGATAAAAAAGAGGAAAAACAGAACACGAGGAAAACGAAAAGAAAACGAAAACGAACGAATAGAGAAATAAACACAGATAAGCTAAAATAAATATACTGTGAAAGAGAGTGGCCGGACAGTGGAACCATGAATCAGCGCCGGCCAGGCTTGTGCACAGCTTGCCATGGGACGAGAGAGTGGACCACTGATGACAGGTTAAGCTTGTCCTGTAGTGCTGCCTTATCAATTGTAATATTTAGTTGGTATGTTTGTCTTTCTGCCTTGAAAATAAGAAAATAACCTTCAAAAATTCACTGGTTAGTTTTAATTGTTGACATGGCATCTTTTACGGTAATTACAAGATTGGTTAGCATTTTTCCTTCCTGCCTCACCACAACTTTATAACTTTTAAATAACTTTGTGAAATTAAGAAAATAACTTGCAAGAACTGGGTAACTGTAACGTCTCAAGTGTGTGTGTGTGTGTGTGTGTGTGTGTGTGTGTGTGTGTAGGAAATTCCTGATTAGACCGCAACCAAAACTTGTCTTTAGAATGGTCCCCACTAGAAAAGCGTTAGGGGTCCGGCAGTGTCTGTTATTATTATTATTATTATTATTATTATTATTATTATTATTATTATTATTATTATTATTATCATTGTTATCTCTCTCTCTCTCTCTCTCTCTCTCTCTCTCTCTCAGGTGTGACTGTGGCCATCAGGTGAAAACGGAAGAGAGAGTGGCGAAATATTTGCCCAGCCTTATGGACGAGATCGATCCTACTACTAACAGGTGATCTCTCTCTCTCTCTCTCTCTCTCTCTCTCTCTGAATACCACTACTTTGTTTTATACATTTTCTTCATTATTTTCCCTTGCCTATCTTTGTTATTATCATTCCATCTGTGTTCTCCCCTCCTATTCTCTTCTCATTGGCTCAACAAAGGATCATTCCACCAATAAGACTCCGTCCTTGCAGAACAACGCAGCAGGAGGTGGAGGCTACCCACCCCTCTCTGGCGCTGGCCTTCCTGGTGGGGCAGGAGCGGCGCGGGTCTCGCTGCCACAACACCCCCGGAGTCTTCAGCGTGCGTCACAACAACGGGCTGTGGCAGGAGGCCGTGATTGGTGGTGTAACATTCCTGCTTTACGCCGCCTACTACGACTCCAGGGACGAGGGAGGTGAGAGAGAGAGAGAGAGAGAGAGAGAGAGAGAGAGAGAGAGAGAGAGAGAGAGAGAGAGAGAGAGAGAGAGAGAGAGAGAGGTGGGGGGAGAGACCGTAGGATGGGGGGAACGAGTGCATGGAAATGAATGATAGATAAATTAGTAAATAAGTTAATTAGTAAATAAACAGACAGATACACAAGTAGATAATTATATGAAGAAAGAAAGGCCAAGGGAGAGAAAAAGAAAAATATAGAAAGAAAGAACATTACAAAAGAGATAACATTTCTGTCTCGACACCAGCGACGCATACTGCACGTTTGTAAATTGTAATGTGAACAGGAAGCGAACCATTTGACAGGATCCTTCCAGTGATATGTTTCCTGACCTACACACTCAAACCTACTGAGTCGTTCATAAGTCTTCACGTGCAGCTCTCTTTTTTACTGCAGTCATTTACTCCACGCACCAACAAACGTCCTTCTTGGCCATACACACACACACACGTACACACACACACACACACACAAGGGAAGGTGCATGGACTACCAACTTATTGTTCTCACTTCTACGCTGCTTTCTCCCTCTCACCACTGCTCCTTCTTCACTATAAAGTTCTTAGTTCCTCCTCATCCACGACGCCATATGACCCTGTTGTTGCGGCGCGGTAACCTAGTGAAGCAATCTTTCAGTCGTTCAGCCAGTCAATCAATCTGTCAATCTGTCTATTTTTTTCTTCACCTCTTTAATATAATCATGCCCTTTTCTTGACATCTTTCAACACACACACACACACACACTAACTCGTCTTCTCACCTGCATAGAGGGGCCCACCGTGAGGATACTGGTGATGGCAGACTCCACCAGCCCACCTACCCCCGTGTGTCACCTGTGGTATGAGAACGACCTCGCACCCACGGCCTCGAGTACAGTGCGGATAGGTAAGGCATCATCGTGGCAGGATTGGTAGTAACCTCCTCATTACTATGGCGTGTTTCCATATTCAGTCTACCCATATTTGGTGATTTTATACAGGTTCAGAAACTCTTGTGGGGGATTAGAATAGTGAAGACTGTGGCCATTAATCTTCTGACTTCCACAGATCCTTCCTAATGTCAACGAAATGGTCTAATCGTACACAAATTTACAGGTAAAAATGTGTCCCAGTATTGCAAGGGTTAAAGAAAAAACTCCCTCTTCCTTCTTCTACGAGCCTAATATTTTAAAATGAATTACACATAAAAGATTGAATTTTATATCGCATTGACAATTAAGATCTATATATGTACAGACAGGTTTACACTTGATGAAGAAGCTTTCCAACTTATAATTCTAACAAAAGCAATACCTGTCATTCTTTTTTCATAACAGATGTCATTGGCTAGAGCTGTCTTTAACCCCTTCAGTACTGCGAGACATTTTTACCTTGTGATTTTGTACCATTAGACCATTTCGATGACATTAGGAAGGGTGTATGGAAGTCAGAGGATAAATGGCCACAATCTTCACTATTTTAATCCCAACATAAATTTGTGAAGGTGTATCAAATCAGCAAATAGTCACAAGAAGGAATTTGAAAACACGTCCTGGTACTGAAGGGGTTAACGTCTTTCTTTCCCCATTCACATCCTCTTTCCCATACGTCCTTCTCTCCACCCCACGTTCTTTCTCACACTTCATTCATTCAGCTCATTGACCAATCTTCGGGTAGGACTGAGACCACACCACACTCCACACACCGGGAAAGCGAGGCCACACCACCTTGCATTTCACCCCGTACCTACTTGCTGTTAGGTTACACATTAAGAGGCTTGCCAATTTTCCTCGCCACGCCCAGGACTTGAACCCGGGCCTTCTCGGTTGTTGAGCTGAGTCTGCTGACCATTTCATTGCGGTGTGTGTGTGTGTGTGTGTGTGTGTGTGTGTGTGTGTGTGTGTGTGTGTGTGTGTGTGAGAGAGAGAGAGAGAGAGAGAGAGAGAGAGAGAGAGAGAGAGAGAGAGAGAGAGAGAGAGAGAGAGAGAGAGAGGCTTAAACGGAGGAGAATGAGAAATGTAGAAACAAGAAGGGAATAGGGATGGGAAGGCAGGCATGGAGTGGGGCTGACAAAGGAAATGTGGCCTATGATATCTACCTATTAAGACACATTGAGTTGACCTGTGGCTTTACAAAAAAAAATAAGGGTAAAGGAGGGCGCCTTCATCAAACAGTAGGCCGTCTCTGTATATACTTCAAAACAAATATATAATAGTCAAGCCTGAAGCGTTCATTTCCTACACAGCACTAATTAACAGAAGGTTTTTCCAGCTGGACTAATCTGTATCAGCATAACTCAAACAAGTGTCTGTCCTCATTAGGTGACTTTTTAATTGGTCATCTGAATAAATAGAAATGAAGAACAATAGAAAAAAATACCCCAAAAATCGATAACCGGAAGAATGAAAAAAAAAAAAAAAGATGTAAATAGAAAAAAAGAAGTGGATTTTTTTCCCCGTTTCTTTCTTTCTTTTTTTTTTTTTCAAGCTTGCATCATGGAGGGTAAGGTCAAACGAGATGTGAGTGAGGGATGGGTGAGCGTATGGATAGAGAGTGATAAGGCACTGACTGATTAAATGACTGGTTGATTAAATTTTAAATATCCCCTTTCATATGGTGAAGCACGTAGAAATATTCAATACGTTTGCTAGTAACACCAGAACATTAAAATAAAACTAAATAAAAGAAGCAACAGCAAGACATTAGATCATAAAGCAATTCCTGAATTATACTTATTTTCACTGCTATTCCATCCACAAATTTGTATAACCTTTCAAAGTTTCACATTTCCTTTGCACTAACCGACTCATCACTAAGGTTATTCAATTCACCAGCCATTCTGTTTAGTCAGTTCTTTTTTACCTATTATTACCTATCCTGAATTCATCATTTCTTCTCCTTGCTGAAAAATTGATAGTATGCACAGAATAGCATTTATATATGACAGGTACATTTAGGAATATGTATTTTATAACAAGGCTGTCACGTACAAGCTTAAGGGCTTCTTAACCCCTTCGGTACAGGGACGCAATTTTTACCATGAGTTTTGGGTGTAATAAGACGATTTTTTTTGACATTATGGAGGGTGTATGGAGGTCAGAAGATTAATGCCCAGAGTATTCACTATTTCAATCCCCACATAAGTTTCTGAAGCTGTATAAAATCACTAAATATTAAGCAGATTGAATATGGAAACATGTCCTGGTATTGAAGGGGTTTAAGTTTCCATCATGTTCTTGTGTTCTAATACTCGTTGATATTGACTGTAACATTGTGATTCCTGTTTGCCTCATGCGTGGAAGGAATTGTAATGGGAAACAGAACGTGATTGAGAGCACCTGGATGGTTAGATTACACCTGTATGCTATGACAGATTATGTGCATTGGCAAGACAGGGTGAGCGGCGCCTGGCTGCCATACTTAGTGACCTGTCGCATTGGAAAGGGTGTCCACATGCCGAAGGTAGCGGCTCTCGTCGGGTACTCGTGCGGTCCCACCACCAACGCCCTAAGGATTTTGAACCAGGAGCAGCCACAAGTCAAGAAGGATTTAGCGCTGTGTCACAAGTTCCTCTTTGACCCAACCCGTGACTATTCCCGGAGGTTAGTGATTTGTGCCTTTTTTCATATGTGTTTGGTATTTCCATGTACATGCACGCACACACACAGACACACACACACACACACACACACACACACACACACACACACACACATACCATTTTCTCTTTCTCTCTCTCTCTCTCTCTCTCTCTCTCTCTCTCTCTCTCTCTCTCTCTCTCTCTCCATAAGCGACATCAGTTGTCTGTGTAGTGTTTTAATAGCATTGTGGTGCTAGGGGTCACAACAGATGCAGCAAACACAGCATGGGTTCAAAGGGTATACAATGGTGTTCCTTAATGAATTTGTCATCACCTTTTTTTTCTGGAAGACTGGAAGCTGGCCAAGGGCAACAAAAATATAAGAAAGAAGGCCAACTTGATTGCAGTTCCCTAAAAAGTTAGTAATTAGCCAAGCGTCTGGGACAAATGTCTTGAAACCTCCCTCTTAACAGAAGTCAAGTCATAGGAAGATGGAAATACAGAAACAGGGAAGGAGTTCCAGAGTTTACCAGAGAAAGGTATGAATCACTGAGAGTACTGGTTAACTTTTTTATTAGAGACTTGGACCGAATAAGGGATGAGAGGAAAAATAAAGACTTGTGCAGCGAGGGGAGGCATGCAGTTAGTAAGATCAGTAGAGCAGTTAGCATGAAAATAGCGATTAAAGATAGCAAGAGATGCAACTTTCCGGCGATGAGAAAGAGGCTGAAGACAGTCAGTTAGAGGAAGGGAGTTGATGAGACGAAAAGTTTTTGATTCCACCCTACCAAATAAAACTATGAGTAGAACCTCCCCAAATATGCAAAGAGTACTTCATACAAGGATGGATAAGGCCCTTGTGCAGAGTTAACAGTTGGAGGGCGAGAAAAACTGGCGGAGACGCTTCAAAACGTCCAACTTCATAGAAGCTGTTTTAGCAAGAGATGAGATGTGAAGTTTCCAGTTTAGATTATGAGTAAAAGACAGACTGAGGATATTCAGTGTAGAAGATGGGGGCAGCTGAGTGTCATTTTTCTGGAAGGCTGTGTCGAGGTGATAGATGAAGGACAAGCAGTTGAGGGAGGTAATTTTCAGTTCCATCACCGCCAGAGTGTGGCTTTTAAATTTACATTCCTTAGAGAAGCGTAGGTTAAGAGAGAACCTGGCAGAGAGATAGCTCTTTAAGTGGCATATGGGACACAACAAGGGTAACGTAAGCAGTAATCAAGATAAAGAAAGAAATAATGGGTTCAACCTCGAAAAGATAGATTTAATAAAGAAATAGTAAAGAATTAGCTCTCAAATAGAGTGGCATATGAATGGAATGGACTCAACAATCAGGTTGTTAGTAATGAATTACTAGGAACCTTTACCCGACCCATTGCCAAGATAGCTGGGATGACTAATCATCACGTTTTTTTTTTTTTTTCATTTATTTATTTTTTTTTTTACTACTCCGTATGACGTCAAAGTGGTGGGGCGCACACGCTGACTCACTTTGCTGTGATGCGCAAGGCGAGAGTGACGCAACGAGGATATAAGATGACTGCAAATCACGTGAAGGATTTTCTCTCAAGTTCAGAGAGAGAGAGAGAGAGAGAGAGAGAGAGAGAGAGAGAGAGAGAGAGAGAGAGAGAGATTTACCGTCCCAAACAAAGACATCAGGAAATAAGTTGGTCAGTTAAGTCCAGATATGCATTTCTTTCTTTGGCGCAAAGTTTGATATATGAAGAATATGTTCGACAATATTTTTTCGTTCTGCTAGTATGAGATACACAAACATCTCAGTCTTCGCCTCCTTTTTATTCTTCTTCTCCTCCTCCTTCTCCTCCTCCTCCTCCTTCTTCGCTTCCTCCCATTCTTTTTGTATATTCCTTCTCATATTTCCTCTCTCTCTCTCTCTCTCTCTCTCTCTCTCTCTCTCTCTCTCTCTCTCTCTCTCTCTCTCTCTCTCTCTCTCTCTCTCTCTCCTCCTCCTCCTCCTTTTGCTGCATGTTCTCCTCTCCTACTTCTTGTCACGTGCCTCGCATTGCTTTCAGACATTTTTGATGTTGTCATGCAGTCACTGTTCATGTGCTTCACTCGGTCGCTCAGTCCGTCTCTTCTTTTGATCCAGAAAATGATCAATTTCTATTAAAGTATTTCTTGAAATATTTTTTCTTTTATATGGCAATAACGATTCGTGTTACAGACTAGTGGAGTGGCTGGAGGCTGCCAGAGCTTGGGGTGTGGACGAAGTGACCTTTTACGAGGCTTCAGTTCACCACAACGTGCGAGCGGTTCTGCAACATTACCAGCAGGAAGGCTTCGTGCAGGTGTATACTTGGCGCAGCCCCGGAGACCAACCTTCACTAGGCCATCTGTACCGCGCCCTGTACGACACCCAACGGTAAGGCCTCCCGAACTTGGATTGCAAAGGGTCGCGGTGCAAGAGGTTCAGCTATAGGTAGCATTCATACAGTATCGTGGTGCAGAAGACATTATTATAGACTCTGAAACACAACATTCACAAAGAATCGTGAATGCAACAAATACAATTAAAGACACCATTTATATAGACCCCTAAGACAAAATTTACGATTATAGATAATTATAGACAACGTTCATGTAAAGGCTTGGTGCATAAGGTATAGTCATAGGCAATATAGACATTTATGCTAGATACAAAAGATAGCATTTATATACGTAAACCTGCAGAGAAAAAAGGTAAAATGATAGGTAGCATTCTTACAAAGGTGCAATGCAAAAGATGTCATCGCGGGTTCTCCATCATATACTGCATTATCAAAAAAAGCTAAAGCATAATAATACACTTTCTTTTTCTTCACTCTAGTACGATCTGCCTCTCCTTGTAGCTTATTGTTTCGGTGTTTGGCTAAAATGGACGTAACCATAAGTAGGTGTGGATAGGTGGGAAGAGAGCCTTTGTTAAACATCACAGGAGTTGTCTTTTGTTCATTTGATCTAGGACACTATCTATCCCTCCTTGCCTACTTATGGTTACATGAAAGATGTAAGCAATCATGTAAAGGAACACAACTACATGAGGCAATAATAAATATCATAACATAAGGTTAAATCGAATTATAAAGCGAACACTATCAGAGTTAACAAACATGATTCATGCCTTGATTCCAATGAAGCTCAGTAAGTACAATTGCTGCTATCCTAAATGACCCAATTTCAACATAGCTATGAGTGATACTAGCAACTGACTTGGTGAAATTTCCATTAACAGAGTCGGAAATACATATCTTCTGTTTTGTTATTACTTTCAATAAATCCTCTAGTTATTTTAGTTATTTTAAAGGACAGATCAATAATGACAGTAGCTAATAATCTCAAGGATGAAGTACTCTTAACATCTGACTCGCTATCTACCCAGCTCTCAGACAATGGAATAAGTTCTTTAATATCATTTTAAAAGTTTGAAATCAATTTCAGTCTATACATGTATGACCAAATGTAATATCAGATATCGTGATCTGTGGCCAAATCAAACGACTATTCAACTCTTTATGATCGACACACATGAAGCACTACACAACTATGATGATTACTTACCAATTAGGTAAGCTGAGTTCCAGAAAGATAAAACATGGAAATCAGAGATAAAAAGAGGTGATACTTGTGCAATCTATAGTGACTAACACCCATGGAACGAATTATCCACCCTTTGGTGAACATTCTTGGGTGAATCAATGAGGACACAATTTGAATTGGAATCCCTGTAACCTCTGTCAAGTGTCCTGTGTTCCAGATTTACGCTCTTCACCACGGAGAACATCCCCTACACGGACTGTCTGCTGCGACACCTGGCCACGCATCGCTACGTGGCGGTGTGGGACATGGATGAATTCATCGTGCCCGCTACCGAGTCCTCACTGCCCGCTATGCTGGATGCCGCCCGCGCCCGCGCCACGGAACAGGGCCTCAAACCCACCTCCTATCTGGCTCGCTGCAGTTATTATTTTAACGACCAGGTGGAAGAGGCGACATCTGACCTCCCAGAGTACTTGCACCTAATGCGTCACGTGACCCGAACCGTCAAGGTAACACCGCCGCGAATATTCACCAAATCTGTGCATGACACTTCCCGTGCGCTAGGTCTTCATGCCCACTTTGCCCTCCTCACCCTCGGGGGAGACATAGACCGAGACCGAGATCTATACCACTTGTACCCGGCCACAGAGGGGCATCTGGCGCACTACCGTGCTACCTGTCAGGGAGAGGATCAGCAAGAATGTCAAGAACTGTATCGCCCCTACCTAACCCGCGACACTGCCATGTGGAGGCACCGGCCAGCCGTCACCTCTAGGACTAAGGCAGTGTTGCAGATCCTCGGCCTGCTTCCCTGAGCCTCTCCACCATAAACTTACTAACCATTGTCCATTATCATCATTCCTAAAGAAAAAGACATCTCCTTTCCTCAACAATCCAACTGCTCTCACCACACCTAAAAGCCTCCCACCCCTGAACTGATTCACTAGCCTCGTAACAGCAGGTGAAAGGTGGAGAGGGCATTCTGGCAGACGAAAATAATCCAGAGTGTTAGAGACTACAGAGAGATTAAAAAAAAACTTGACTGCATTCCTGAGACAACCAGAAATTCAGTGAAAGATGACTGTAGTCTAAGTTTAGGTTGGGGATGAACATCAGACTTCAAGATGGAACTCATGGATCGACGGGAAGATGATTAGAAAAAGATGAAGGAATCGAAGCAGAAAGAAGCCTTTGAGACTGACTGAGCATTCGTAGATCCTTATCGTTACCTCCCCACATCACATGTTGCAACGTCCTCGTATTAGGAGCTGATGTTGAGGGTGAGTAAGACGGCATAGGCGCCCTATGTTAATATTTCTCATTTCATCCCTTGGCTTCGCGATAACGCCCACACCCATGATTCGTGCTCCAGTGGATTTGAGAGAGAGAGAGAGAGAGAGAGAGAGAGAGAGAGAGAGAGAGAGAGAGAGAGACTATTGCATCATAACGTTGCCTCATCACCATTACCTTCTGAAGTCATGACAGAGTAAGAAATAAAAAAATCCTTCCCGAAACAGATATCGAGACGTGAATTCCGGATATTTCATTGAAAATCCAGACGTATGGCAAGCCTATCCTATTACTGAGTCTCTTCCACTCTATTGGAGAAGAAACTTTTCTGTTCTTTTTTCCTATCAGACCATTATGCTACATGCAAAACAAAGTATAAGATTCATAAAAAGATGGAAAGCGAGAACTGATACCACGTGCTTGGAATAAACACTGCTCGATAGTTGTCTATGCGGTAAACCTCATCACATATCACAGAAGTAGCTTTTTGAAAGTAATAGAACACTAGCAGGAGATACTGGTATGAATGAGTGTTATGGAAGAAGGCTATACAGGTGTCATAAAGGCCACTGAGAGATGAAGAGAGAATGAGAGCAGAACAGACGGGGAGGATGTTGACTGCTGAGCATAGGATGGCTGGATACACAATATGACATTGACACTAACTTGACGTTGTTGCAGTTTTGTTGCCATTGACTGGTGTCTCTTCTACATACGTTAAACAAATAAATAAATAAATAAATGAATAAATAAACAAATAATGAATAATAGTAGTAAATGAATAGATGAACTGAATGAGTCACTGATCATAAAAACGATGGGCATTGCTTCACTGAAATAACAGATTTGCTGCAGGAGAAACAAGCTCCGTGGCGAGACAAAATGCTGTGATTCATCATAATTCTTTGCAGTAGCATCAGGAATATTTTTGGCAGCACTAATGGTGTACATTTAAGGTTCAAGTGCTTTTGCGAGGGACAAGTTCAAGTTTTTTTTTTTTTTATCGTATCAAATGCCTCTTGAGAAGATTCAAGGATTTTTCAGCACGACAGCGGTAACACTACACACCGAGGGGAAATAAATAAATGAATAAATAAAAAGGATTTGAAGTAAGAGGATAACATTATATATAGATAAAATAAACTGGCAGGCAGGCTTTCTTTTTTATTAGCATAACCACTTTGCTTCTGTCGCATTTTTTTTTCTTAGAGAAGATTAATTTTTCCTCGGTCACGGTTCCAACTGTCATTAGAGCAAGGTCAGGGGTATTTGGTACAAGCTCGAGTCTTTGGTCTTGGTTTGGAAATCTTTGGGCCAAGTTCATTGGAGTTTTTGGGCAAATTCAGTGGTTCAGTTCTCTTTAGGTCAGGCTGAGGGATCTTTGGTGGGGGGGAGCAGGTACAGAGATTCTTAGCATTGTAAAGTCTGAGTCAAGGTAAAGCATTGAAGGAAAGTTTGAGTAGTGCGATTATGTGCTTTATACGGCCACATTCATAAACGTCTTGCTCTCTCAACACGAGAATTTTTCAAGCCCCTTAGACGACTAACCGGGTTTTCAAGACAGTTTCTCCTTATGATCAACTAGAAACCTTGCTAATCCATCACCAAACCATAAAAATAACCTTAAAAACACGAGTATCTTCAACTAGAGCCATTGGAAATAAACGTCGTGAGAGGGCAAAACGTTTCTGAATCTGGGTGTTAGTTAGGTGTAGTGGGAGTAATATGAATGGCCTTTATGCATTTTTGTGATATTGATATTGTTAACCTTAACGATGTAAATGAGTGATGCGTTTAATCCCTTCAGCACCAGGACGTATTTTCATATTTACTCTGCTTAATATTTGGTGATTTTATACTTCAGAAACTTAATGTTGGGATTGAAATATTGTAGACTCTGGCCATTAATCTTCTGACCTCCATAGACCCTTCCTAATGTCAATAAAATCATCTAATCACACCCAAAACTCAAGGTAAAAATGCGTCCCAGTACTGAAGGGGTTAAAAGGCATGAGTGTTTTTGCTGTCTTATCCTCGTAAGTATGCATGTCAGTGTTGTGCTATTGGAATGTGTTCCCTGTACGTTGTAGCACTTTGTTGATAGAGATGCAAGCCTTAATTGTAATGTAATTGTTCACACTACGATGTTGCTAAGTGCGTGACGTAATATTTTACATAATAAATGTCACGTTTGTATATAAAATTAAGTGTTTATGTCCTAATAAGAAAAAAAATGGAGAATTATTAAAGGTATTAGGTGACAGGCAAGTAAAGGTTACGTAGATCTCAGGTATTAGAAGCTCTCTCTCTCTCTCTCTCTCTCTCTCTCTCTCTCTCTCTCTCTCTCTCTCTCTCTCTCATCCATTGACTAATTGTTATAGTCGTTAACGTCGTTATGTTTTTTTTACTATAGACTTAAAGTTCTTCACAGGCTTCATAGCTGTACAACGTCCTTATCTTTTTGGAAGTTTCCTCAAAAAATCTTGACAGATAAAATAGATTGTTTCCCTTGGGAAAGTTAAGTCTGAGTTACTGACTTGCATGACTTCATCAGGAAAACAATAATAGGGTGGTTCATCATTCTTCCTCAGTATATCACAGACAATGGGAGTGCATGAGCCTCTCAGAACATACAATTTGACACCTCCTCTGTGATACACAACGGAAACACCTGACAGACAGCGGTGTCAGCCACGTCGACACTTATGGTTGTCAACAAATCTTGTACGGTGCTAACCACGCGTGGACTGGTTCGGATTTACAAATATTTACAAACCATGGGAAAACGCTAGCGGCTAGAGATTGGAGGACGCTTAACACTACAACGCCGCCGCCCCGTACTACCACCGCAACAAGGCACCATAAAGATCGGTAACTTATGTATACATCACGTTTCTAAGACTTTCCATATGTTTATCTTGAAAGAGAGAGAGAAAAAAAAAAGAAAGTGTGTTCCCATCTAGAGGAAAGATCACACATTCACAAACACTGACTGGTACTACTATAAACACTGACGGCAGACGAGATGAAATCATTGTCTGGCGATGGCAAGAAGAGCAGTCCTCAGCAGTCTCAACATTGCAGTTCTGACTTGACGGGACGGGGAAATCAATGGCGAATCCTGCAATTAATAACTTTTCCACTTCATATTGCACCTATATTTGTTATGATACTGCCAAAAGCTACTAAATCCTCCTACTTTTGTCAAGTCGATGCACTGGCTAACTTTTCTTAGTGCGTCTCGGTTCTTGGTTGACATCTAGGTTTATACCGACCAGTGTTTTCAAGTGACTTCCTTAATTCTACGTCACAATTCTCAAAAGTTTTTCCTGGACTTGCAAGTTAAGAGAAAGCCTAAGACAGTCTCTCAATGACGGTGTCTTTCCCGTCATCGGCACTACTGAATGTCACGGGAGAAAGAATTGTAAACCGGATTTCTTGTTTTATTATACGGATCTTACTTTTAACAACAATTTGCGTAGAGTGTCGTGAGCAGTGACGGTGTTACTTACTTGCCCTCTCTGGCTGAATCCCTCGGAAGGCTTATGGACCTGATGGGTTCTCTCCTATTGTTCTCCAAAACAGTGAACTACGTGCTTGCAGCTTGCCTAGTCTTCCAACTTTGTCTATCAACATCTACGTTTTCTTCTTGCTAGAAGTTTGCCTGCAATCAGTCTCTTCTAAAAACGGGTGAATGTTCTAATTCTTTAAACTATCAACCTATTGTTATAATTTCCTTTCTATCTAAAATTTTGAATCTGTCCTGGACGGGACATCAACGAGAAGAATACTACTGACGAATGAAAAATTGCTGATAAAATCGTGCTTCACGGGAAATTTGGGGGATAATATTTGCAAAAAGTATGTATATCGGTGGGAGAGGATGAGGCTAGATGTGTGAGTGTACAGTCACGTAGGAGTGAGGTTGCAGCCTCTGCCGATATGAGTATACACATATATATGCAACGTTTGTGGCAGATGTGATACAGTCACAGCGCGGCCACCATGGAGCAGACGGCAAAGACACCAGCGGGGAGCAGCGAGCTTTTCTGCAGAAACTGTATGAAGGTCAGCCCCAGAGGGTTGCTGTGCAAATCTAACGTAAATCAAAGCAACTTAATGTATTGTAGGAAGTATTGCAATAACATACATATTGTGATAGTAAAAATGACTTAAAATTTGTCCTCTTGAGTCACTGAGTAGTCCACAAGTTCCACGGGGTCCCACTGGATATGAGTAAATAGAGGGATGCTTGTGGGTCAGCGAGGACGCGGTGCTTTTCTAGGAGCTGCGGCTCATGTCAGGCAGGTAAAATGCGCACATGTATTCAGGAAAAACTGGTTATCATACTTCAAATGCCTCTGATATTTCGTTGGTTACAGGTTATAGGTCTCCATAGCTATGATGCAAGAGACATGCATCTGGCAAACGCAAACCAGCACCATTATATCCCTGCATGTTTATATTCTCTGGGGGTGATGTGACTGACAGATCATATTTGTAATATTTAGACATTTAGCATTCAGCAGTCCTCTTCTGATACAGTCTTAATGATTCGTAGTTTGCGCTTTCTCCTATCCGTTCGTAAGATAATGGACAAGGCATCATACTACGCAATTCATTGAACTTGATTAGAAGCCGTATAACCTTAATAGACTTAGCCCCACATCTTGCCACGTCAGATACGCCATCCATGACTTAAAGTAAGTAATGCTATAGACACGATCACTTCATATTCGCTCTCACGTCACCTGCATTTCACCACACCCTGCAATGTGTCTGTCACGCTGCACTTCTCGCGCTCAGAATAAAGCTCGAAAGATACGACGATTCTAATTATATCACACTATGAATTTGATAGAATATAAAGAAGTTGGTTTTGATTTATTATATGTTTATGTATGAAAAAGATATGACATCATCAATAATAATGACAATAGTAGTAATAAAAACATTTCTGATGACGACGATGACGACGATGATAATGGTAATATCATAATAACAATGACAACAATGATAAGCACTGTTTATACAAATGTCGGTCAGTGAATGAAAACAGAAAGGAAGTGAATAAAATATCTCAATGATTAATTAACTAAGATCCGAATAAGTAAGCTTAAATATGCAGCTAAACAATTATGCAAAAATATGTAGTTCTTGAACTTTCTTTACGTCATTAATTAAATGTACAGCGCTGATATTTGCCTTTTTGTGGCGCCCACAGCGAAATTTTAGCCGGTTGTGGTGTCAAGTAATGTAAACTGTGTTTTTTGGGAGGGTGCGTTGCCAGACAGCTGTAAGTGAAGTGATCTTTGCAAGGCTTCCCGTCTTGACAACCTCAAGATTGGCAGGAAATTGTCACAATTGACACGGGCAGGTTCCAGGATGATCCTGCATGCTTCTTTCTGAACTATTTCAAGATCCTCTTACCGGGAAGAGGGGAGGAGGATTCAGTATATACTCTTTAACTCATTTGCCAGAATCCTCATCGACCTGAGTCTATACGAAGCAAGGAAATTCTGTGTAAGGTTACCCGACGATGATGGCACACGCTGCTTTTTGACTATGTAGTTCGTCCTGTGATGCCAGGCGGCCTTTTTTTTTTTTTACGTTATGTTCTATAGCACCTGTAGACATACTTGAAGAGTATATGTGGGAAGCACTGTTAAGCTTCCGCCCATTAGTGGCACAGGCAATTTTATTTATTTATAGTGGTACTCATATTAGGGCCCATATCACCACCCAAGCGCATCTTTGGTGTAACCACCTAGATAGAACCTGGGAATCATGGTGACATGTAGGTAACTTTAAACCACTCGAAAATGGCATAGCTTTAAACCGGTATGTGGTGGGATTCGAACCTACGCGTGGACGTCTGCCCGATCCCACGCTCACCACCTTATTCACTACGCGACCGCTTAGCAGATTGAACAACTTATCGGGCGTGGAAGGTAACTGAAAAGTGGAAAGGGAGGCTGCCCCTAACGAGATACAGAAGAGTCTCATTATAATAAACCTACATTGACGTATGTTAATCAGGTAACAAACAGATTAAGCTAAAGATGAAAGTTAGTTAAGGATGAAAGGTAACAAATCCCTCAGCAATATATAAACTGAATACGAGAGGATCCGGAATCGATCTTCGAGGAATGGGATGAGCATTAAGCGGAATAGAAGTGGAATTCGAACACGTGGCAATATATTTGTTAAAATTTGTTATCCGAGGAGTTTATCATTGAGAAAATGAAGCCAAGGCATAAATGAATATGAGGCAAAATAATAGAATAAGATAAAATGGTAGAAAAAAACAGGTATACTGAGGAACGCCAAGGAAAAATGCGACCACAAGCCATTCCGACCGCACGATGAGGTTCACGGAGATCGTTCCCTTCCACCGTGCAGCCACTCGTGGTTTGCTCCTCAGCAGCTCCTGAGCCTCCATTTCTTGCACGACTCTCCTGAGAGGCGTTGCACAAATAGCCGAAGTGTCTTGGTTTATGGGACATAGTGAATTGTAAACGACCCACATGGGACGGTGTGTGTGTGTGTGTGTGTGTGTGTGTGTGTGTGTGTGTGAGAGAGAGAGAGAGAGAGAGAGAGAGAGAGAGAGAGAGAGAGAGAGAGAGAGAGAGAGAGAGAGAGAGAGAGAGAGAGAGAGAGAGAGAGAGAGAGAACTAAAAATAAATATATGGGTCTATCAAAGAGAAATTCAATAGTAAAGTAAAGAAATGTAGTAACGTGACATACTTTTTCGCATAAAGGAAATATATACATATACATGCAAGGCAGAAGCAGTGTTATGAATATCTGACATAACAAGAATTATGTACAGTATTTGATAGAGATGCACACAGTCACACATTCTCTCTCTCTCTCTCTCTCTCTCTCTCTCTCTCTCTCTCTCTCTCTCTACATTTTCTGTCTACCTTCTTATCTATCTCTCTTCCTATCTATCTATCTATATATATAAAAAAAAACCCATCTTATTCTATTCTCTTTTTCATGTACAGGAGACGCATGAGAGGGAGGCGGAGGAGGTGGAGGGGTGTGTTCCAAGGTGGCTGGAGGGGCGAGTCACCAGGAACGGTCCCGGCATGACCAAGGTCGGCAGCACACACTACGACCATCTCTTCGACTCCCTCGCGATGCTGCACCAGTTCACCATTCACAAAGGCGGCCGAGTTACCTACACTTCCAGGCGAGTAGAGAGAGAGAGAGAGAGAGAGAGAGAGAGAGAGAGAGAGAGAGAGAGAGAGAGAGAGAGAGAGACACACTTGTCTTATTAATACCATTAGTGCCACATCATCACGATTACTTGAGGGTGGTGATGCTTCTTACATTAATCGGTGAACGTGGCATTTCGAGCAAAATTTACAGGCGTAGATAAGCTTCATTCGCCTCCATTCACCTTATTTTTTCGTCACCTCTGCTTTACTTGTGCTCTTGACTTATCGTTCAATATTCAGCGTTCTTTTTTTACGTGCATGGTGCTGCAATATATATATATATATATATATATATATATATATATATATATATATATATATATATATATATATATATATATAAGTATATACTATTGTGCATTAAAGTAAATCAAGCGTGGCTATCATTATTCTTGAAGTACTTGAGTTAAGATTTTAATAGTTTTGCGCTGCTTTACTGGAAAAAGATATAGAAGTACTCATTGGTACCATAAATATGTTACTTTCAAATAATGTATGATTACATTGTGTTAAGTTGTACATTTCTGTAAACAAGGTGCCATCAAATAAGGTGATGTATAGTATCTCTAGAAATCCTTCTCTTATCAAGGAGAGGAAAGAGTAACACGTGCAGTTAACAACCAGACACAAACAGATCGGTGCTTTTGAATGATTCGAATTTTCATAGGGACTACTTACAAAAGCAGACTCAATTATTTAAGTATTCATTGGTATTCTTAATTGATAATGAAGATTGTTAGTCAAACAGTCACTAAAATCGTGACAACATTCTTGACAACTTCTCTTAAGCCTGTTAAAGATGTTGTCGAGATAAGATGCTAGAATATTTACAGTATTTGCTATTTAGATTCTTGAGTGTTTTTCTTACGATGATAGAAAAGAAAATCTTACTGAAATCATCAGCAAAATCTTAAAAAAAAAAAAAAAAATAATGAAAACAACTTTAGAAACCTCCAGCAATTTCCACTGGAGCCTGTTGAAAGTTGCCAAGATAGGAGACTGAAATAATTTGAAGATACGGCTCATACACTCTTAATTAACACTCATCTCTTCTTTCCACCACCACCACCATCACCACCACCACCACCACACAGGTTTCTCCGCAGTGATTCGTATACCAAGAACACAGAGGCCAACAGGATCGTGACCACGGAGCTGGGTACGGTGGGCTACCCGGATCCCTGCAAGACTATGTTTCACCACCTTGTCACTACCTTCTTTAAGCTGCCTGTGCCCGCCAATGTCATGTCCGACAACTGCCTAGTGAACGTGTGCCAAGCCAAGGACCAGATGTTTGCCCTCACCGAGACTTGCTTCCTGCGGCGGGTCGATCCTGAATCCCTGGAGACTTTCGAGAAGAAGGTTGGTGGAGAGAGAGAGAGAGAGAGAGAGAGAGAGAGAGAGAGAGAGAGAGAGAGAGAGAGAGAGAGAGAGAGAGAGAGAGAGAGAGAGAGAGAGAGAGAGAGAATGTAACTTAATAAATAATGTCTTATATTGAAATTTGAACTTCGGTGCTTATAATAATTTTCCAGTACTAACACTTTCTCCACCCATTGCCCTCAAAAAGCTCCAACACAAACTTATAAAGTTCTAATGTGTGTGTGTGTGTGTGTGTGTGTGTGTGTGTGTGTGTGTGTGTGTGTGTGTGTGTGTGTGTGTGTGCAGGAGGACATCAGCAACTACGTGGCAGTCAATATGGCGACGGCACACCCACACATCGAACCAGATGGGACTGTATACAACCTTGGTAGTTCCTTCTCGCTGATCAACGGCCCCGAGCTGCGTATTGTTCGCTTCCCCGAGGGCAATCTGGAGGGCGCCAGCGTGGTGGGTACGGCAAGTAGCAGGTGGCGCACGGCATTTCCCTACGTGCACAGCTTCGCCATGACGGAGAACTACTGGGTAGTGGGCGAGCAGCCTCTGGTGTTGTCCTTGGGCAAGTTGTTCCGACAGTACGTTACCTTCCGCAAGATGATTGACGCCCTCACTTGGCTGCCAGACGAGAACTTAAGACTTATAGTCATCGATAGGAAGACAGGCAAGCCTCTGCCCACCACCTACACGGCGCCACCCATCATCCTCTTCCACCACATCAACGCCTGGGAGGAGGACGGCCATCTGGTGGTGGATTTCTTGGGCACTATGAACGGCCTGCACTATACCAGCTTCTTCTTTAGTAACTTTAAAAAGTCCGACACGGATCCTTCTAAGGTGATCCCTGACGCCAAGGCATGCCGGCTGGTGCTGCCCCTCGAAGTGACAGTTGAAGAGGCCATGGAGAAGCATCAATTCACCTTGAAAGACACTTTGTATACCGCTGTCAGAAAAGAAAATGGGGAACTTCACTGCACACCGACGCTTCTCTCACCGGTGATGTTCGAACTGCCGAGGATCAATTATCTGAGGAACGGCTTGCCCTATCGCTACACTTACGGGGTCACTGGTGGCTCGGAACTGTTCTACCAGAGGCTATTGAAACTGGACGTGGAAACTGGCAAGACTTGGTATTTCCAGGAGGAAGGCTACGTGGCTGCTGAGCCAATCTTCGTGCCTAGGCCGGGGTCAACAAAAGAAGACGACGGAATTATTCTCTCTTCTCTGCTGAAGCTAAACGATCCCCGCTACGTAGCGCTGTTGGTGTTGAACGCCAAGGACATGTCGCAGCTGGCCAAGGTGCGGTTCACGGCTGAGGGAGATGTGACTTATCCCTTCCACGGCCAGTTCGTTGATCCTCGCCAGGAGGTCCACTTGTACTGACAGTCGAGGAAGAGAACCACTGAATGATGAGAATATGGATCTGATTAGGTGCATCTACAGCAGCATGCGAGTTCAGAATTACACAAGGGAGGGGTGGCACTGAAAGCATCATAATGAACATATATGATTACGGTATGCTGAAGATTCATCTGCTGGGTATGCTGAATAATCTATCATTTATTGTACTGAAGGTGTTAGTAATGTCAAATGCTGTTTTCTATACTGATGGAACACTAAGAAAAGTCAGTCATAATAAAACTTACATAGGTCACATCGCAGCTTTCTGTTAATCTGCATGCTATCTTATTTTACTACGAAGTACGAATTGTTAAATTATCATTCCCTTGGATAACAATTTCTCTTCGCACTATAGAGAAACCACTTATTGTTATTGTAATGGTTCATGTTTGACTTTTGTTGAAAGACGAAAATGTAAAGCTTTAAGTAAAAACAGTTATTAGCGTCTCACTGATCACCTTTCACACCTTGACGGCGAGGGTTTCCGGGCAACAGGTGCGAGACTGGCCAGGTGTGCTAATTAAGCGGCTTCCTGGTATTGCACGTGTAAATGTGTGTGTGTTGTGTGTGTGTGTGTGTGTGTGTGTGTGTGTGTGTGAGAGAGAGAGAGAGAGAGAGAGAGAGAGAGAGAGAGAGAGAGAGAGAATGAACATGAATCTGTGGACGACGCGGTAACAAGGCACGTGGACAGAACTCATCACATGCTGTATCATAGAAAAATATTCAATAACTATAAACAGAAATCACGAACACAGAATCAAATCTCCAGTTAGATTAATGTTTAAATCCACAACACCCATCACTGAAGAAACAAAGAACCCACGACGTCCAGGTGAGGTAGCAGGTGTCAGGTGCACGCCAGCGAAGGAGGTCGATGTCTAATGAAATAACAATGTGCAAGTAAGAAGGTATAAAGATTACGGTAGCCACTCAATGGGCAGGTATAGAAGTGAAAAATGGCTTATCAGGATGCTTGGAGTATATGAGATTAACCCCCTCAGTACCATGACCTTTAATAGTAATAATCATGCAAGTATTCATAAACTAACTAGATTAGTAATACTAGAGCCACGAACGAGTGCACTATGGCAATTCTGCTCTCCTCTGTGATTCCACGATCAATGTTGTTGCTCAGGAGAGTCTTGCAGGGCTGTAGTCACCCTTTCCTTGCTTTTCGCCTACTAGGGGCAGCCTATTAAACGGCGGCCTCACCGGGATCTCGGAGGCTGCCGAACACGGGTACCGTTTTCCCTTAGCCGGCCGCCTCGCCAAGTGTCAGTCACATTTCACCAAGGGGCAGGCTAGCAGGGGGAGCGCGGGATACTAAAACTGACCTGCCTAAAAGTGCACAGTTCGCCAAGTTAATGATGGCAAGGGGTCCAGCGAATTTCATGCATATAAACGACTATACAGACGAATAAAATGGTTAACAATAAGACCATAGCAGAGACCGAGAACTGGAAATGTGATGGACGAAAGCAATTGCCTGACACCATTTTCACAAAAAGAAATGTTTTGGTCAATACAGCATCTTAACTTTCTACTACTATGCGTGTAAGAACTAATACTTTCTTCATTTGTTTATTATAACCAATAGAAAGTAATCAGTTATAATATAAAGTAAAGCCTGGCATAGAGAAGTGGATGCGTTTAAAAAAAAAATTGCTAGATTAGAGCAACAAACGCACAAACTGATCAAAATTTACTTATTATCGAAATAGAAATATAACTTCAGCGACATTTTATGCAAATATGAGTACATTTTTTAAACACTCGGATGGGAATGTTTATGATGTTATCTCAAATGATAATGATAACAAATTTGACGTTGGTTACACTCCGTTTCTAGAACGCTGAAAGAACTCGCGCTAAAGTCAAATATTGTCCACAATTATGAGTGAACTTTTCCTTCCCTTCACGGCATGGAGACTGGTGAATGAGAAAGTGAAAAAGAAAATAAGAAAGACATGCTCGTTATTTATCGACAAAGAGAAAACTCAACCTGAGAAAAGAACTCTCAAAGGAAATAACGAAAAGAAATGCAAGTATCATGTTACTGCTTTTTCGAGGGAACTGACGTGACAGAAAAATAATAATTAAATATTTTTAGTTTCACCAATGAAAGGAATAAAAAATGTGAAACCCCGGATTTTCCTCGTGTATACCGCAGCCTTTTGCAGCTGTATACAAGAGATGCTGCAATCTTATAAATGTATGACGTAGGTTTGCAGTGCTACTCCATTTCACACTCATCCCCACAATTATGCAACTGTCGGCAGATTCAGAAGCAACTTTGAAGTGACTTTCATGTTGAAGTAGACCACTGTTCATAAATCTTAGATAGAATGATATACTGCCTTGTGTTTCTAACTTAGTGTGGTATATTTGAGTGAGGGATGAGGGAATGCGTGGGTTACCGCGTCGCGGGTAATTGAGAGAGAGAGAGAGAGAGAGAGAGAGAGAGAGAGAGAGAGAGAGAGAGAAATGACGTGATGAAGGGAATAGAGGGACGCCGCGCCGCTGCAGCACATTCTACAGGCGAAGATCACGCTGATAGGGAGAGTCCACTTCAGGCAATTTGTATTTCATCGGTGAGTGAAACATTCAATTAACAAAAGAAAATAACCAATAAGTGAAAAAAAAGAATGAGAGAAAATTAAAAGAAAAAGATAGAACTAGATTAAATGATTGAATAACCATGCGTGCCTTGGGGTCCGAGGGGTCTCCAAGCGCATGGGTTCGAATCCTGTCCACGGTCCGAGTGTAGGTTGGGTTTCCTCACTCGGGGCAACGGTTTCCTAGCGGGGGGCTTTGAGATAGGAGGTACCACAAAAAGTATCTCCTTTAGCCCAGAAATTCCCGTGAAAAGCTCACATGGTATAAAAAAGAAAAGTAAAATGTATTGATGAAGTAATGAATCTTCAGCATGACATGTGAATAAATTTCGAATAAAAAGAACACCACATTAAGCCATGACAAAAATCCCTCCTAACCGTGTGACGTGTACATATTCCGTGAGTCTTGCAGAAGTTATATGATCGTGAAATTATTTAGGCTCGGTGTTAGCCACGAACTTTGTCTTAATTATCTTCATAATAAATTACTTCACACACATGCACACACACACACACACACACACACACACAGAGAGAGAGAGAGAGAGAGAGAGAGAGAGAGAGAGAGAGAGAGAGAGAGAGAGAGAGAGAGAGAGAGAGAGAGAGAGAGAGAGAGAGAGAGAGAGAGACCAGATCTAATCCTAGCTAGACTAATTTTCCAACAATTTATATTTTCACGTCACTGGCACAAGCAGACATTTTCGTTATGCTGCAACATGCACATGGAGAGTGTGTGTTACCTCTAGATACACTCATCTAAACCTACCAAAGTATAGCATTACTGTACTGGTCTTCGCTTTCTTTCTTTTTCTTCTTCTTTTTTTTTTAGGAACGCTTCAGATGTGAAATTTATACTTTTGGTGTCCATGGTAACAGCATGTTTGAGGAATCTTAGCCAGTACAAGAGTAAGTATAAGCTATAAGAACTGTTAAAAAAAAGGTTCTTTTGATTGCATGGCTGTTTTTTGGTTATGCAAAACTTGCCTGACCTCATTCCAATGTAAGATAATCTCGCGTTCGCCGCCCATGATCCTCGAAGGCGGTCACCACATCACACGGAGCTAATAGAACACACTGACTAGCCAAAATGCCCAACACACAGCGCGGCACCACCACCACACACCCTATGTCCAATGTCCGGTAATTGGAAACGGTTTGTTTTTTCTTTATCAACATTGTTACCACTGTAAAAAAGTGTTTCCATATGTACAGAGAAAAAAAAATAGAAGGTTTATATTATATTTTCTTCTCGATTAAAAAGAAACAAAATATCACATAAGTATATAAATGTATGAAAAGTTTAAAGCTTAGTTTTAAAAGGCAATATAGATTGGATTTTTGTTTTTCATGGACAATCTAGAATCACAGTTAACCTTTTGATGGAGTATTGAAAACATGAAAACCCCTGCAAGTTACTATCCTGTCCACCAGCACCTGTTGCTTACAATGGAGAGACGACAATAACGTTCGAAAAATGCGATCTCCTGTCGCTTAGAAGGAAAAGACGCATAAAGGTCAGGAATTGTTGGAGTCGGAGAGAAAAATTAGAAAGGGATCTGAGTGACTTAACAAGCTACCAAAGAGACAGATTAAATCCATCTTATTCATCTTCGCATCATTTCTTTACATTCTCGTTACAGAAACACTGTCTGGTTAGTATGGCCTTCTTCGAGATAAATGCTTTAAGTAATCTTGGACAGACGTACATCCATTTCACGATGCAGACGAAATAATCACTTCTGTTATCTACACTCAACTTTGTTTTTTGTTTTTTATGCAAGAGGGAGAACTGCCAAGGGCAACAAAATATTAGAAAAAAAGGCCCATTGTAACTTCTGTTTTCCTAAAAGAATTGAAAGGATTAGCCAAAAGCCAGGAACAAATGTCTTGACATCTCTCTCTTAAAAGAAGTCAAGTCGTAGGAAGATGGAAATACAGAAGAAGGTAGGAGTTCCAAAATTTACCAGTGAAAGGTATGAATAATTGAGAATACCGGTTAACTCTTGTATTAGAGGATTGGACAGAGTAGGGATGTGAGGAAGAAGAAAGCCTTCTGCAGCGAAGCCGCAGGAGGAGGAGAGGCATGCAGTTAGCAAGATCAGAACAGTTAGCGTGAAAATAACGATAAAAGATAGAAAGGGATGTATCATTTCAGCGGTGAGAAAGAGGTTGAAGGCAGTCAGTCAGAGGAGGAGAGTTGATGAGACGAGAAACTTTTGATTCCACCTTATCTAATAAAGCTGTATGAGTGGAACCCCCAAACATGCGAAGAGTACTCCATACAAGGACAGATAAGGCCCTTTTACAGAGTTAGCAGTTGTAGGTGAGAGAAAAACTAGCGGAGACGCAGCAGAACGCCTAACTTCATAGAAGCTGTTTTAGCATGAGATGAGATGTCAAGTTTCCAGTTAAGATTATGAGTACAAGACAGACCGTGGATATTCAGTGTGGAAGAGGGAGACAGTTGAGTGTCATTGGAGAAGAGGGGATAGTTGATACTAGATGGAGGAATTGAGTTTTTGAAGCATTGAAAGCAATTAAGAAAAAAAATGTTTCTCATGAGACGACACAGAGAGGTCGAAGTTTCTGTATTAGAGGACCTTGCACATGTGACACCGGCGACCCGTCCTTCCGGGAGCCTGAGTCACCTTTGATAATTAGCGGCACACCTGCACAGATACAGGTAAAACGGTGGTATATATGAAGCAGATGAGGGCGGGAAAGAGTGAGGCGCCCTCCACTCCCCACCATGGCATCACGTCCCTTCCCCGCCCTGTTTTGTCGCCTCCTGCAGGTCTCCCTTCTCCTGCTGCTCCTCCTTCTGTGCCTCCTCCACTTCACCTCCACCTCTTCCGTCCACAGGCGAGAGGATAATGCACCAAGAAAAGTGAGTGTGCGATTCTTTCTTATCACTGTCACTATCATTAATATCATTATCATTAGCATTATTATTATTATTATTATTATTATTATTATTATTATTATTATTATAAGAGATCGTTCAGCGAGACAAACGAAAAGAAAAATGCCTACAAGTAGACAAATAAGAAAAAAAGGATGAAGTACTAGTAGTTATTGTAGTAGTAATAAAAGTAGTAGTAGTAGTAGTAGTAGTAGTAGTAGTAGTAGTAGTAGTAGTAGTAGTAGTAGTAGTAGTAGTAGTAGTGGTAGCAGTGGTGCAGTGCAGTGGTGGTAGCAGTAGCAGTAGTAGCAGCAGTAGCAGTAGTAGCAGTAGTGGCAGTAGTGGTGGTAATGGTAGTGGTAGTGGTAGTGGTAGTAGTAGTAGTAGTAGTAGTAGTAGTAGTAGTAGTAGTAGTAGTAGTGGTAGTGGTAGTGATAGTAGGTAGTATTAGTTTTAGTGGTAGAAATAGTAGTAGAAATAGGAATAGTAGTAGTAGTAGTAGTAGTAGTAGTAGTAGTAGTAGTAGTAGTAGTAGTAGTAGTAGTAGTAGTAGTTGTTGTTGTTGTTGTTGTTGATGATGTTTCAGTATTCGCGAGTATTCTTAGCAGCATGACAAACGATGGACTTACACACCCCACGTCCCTTGCGTAAGGTCTTGCTGACTTCCTCGTGACTGTGAGTGAGTCGACAGAACAGGTCAGAAAATGTATATTCACTTCTGACGATCAAGGGAAGCATTTACTAGTCATCATGCATTTCAAGCACTTTGATTACCACAGTACGTGATAGTTTGATAAATAGAAGGCTAATTCCACACGGCAAACTGGAAAAATTCAAATAATAACTTAAATCGTATGTATAATTACTTAACAAGACGATGCACCCCCCAAAAAAATGAGTATATAACATTAAAGAGAAGAACCAGTAAATGTAATGGTGAAAGAAATCGGTATATGTGAAACAGAGAAAATATCATTTGGGACCGCCGTGGTACAGTGAAACCATGCGTGCTTTGGGATCCGAGGGGTCTCCAAGCGCACGGGTTCGAATCCTGTCCACGGTCTGAGTGCAGGTTGGGCTTCCTCACTCAGGGCAACGGTTTCCTAGCGGGTGGGCTTTGAGATAGGAGGTACCCTTAAAAGTATCCCCTTTAGCCCATAAATTCCCGTGAAAACCCACAGGGTATAAATAATAAAAAAAAGTGACGCTGGAGAAAACACACTCTGCATATTACAGGTGCGTGAAAGAAGGAAACTGAAAAAGAAACTATCAACATACGCGAAGAAAAAGGATAAATGAAACTTTAGAAATCCTAGATAGGTGAAAAGGAAGAGAAAGAACGCTAAATACTTCAATCCTGGTATGGACACATGAGCTAACAACGTAACGTAACTACAGAAATCTTTCATAATCCGTTCTTAAATATAAAGAAAAGTCTATTGCATGAAACTGTTGAGTGAGCAACTAAACCACGCGGTACTGCATAGTCACGCATACTGCCTTAAAAGATAACCCACTTAAATTTTTGATTGGTGATAAAGAAGCAGAATTAAATGCACACTTGAATGTTACTGTGTTGAGTTATGGATTATACCCGTTTTCTTACCCGAAGGCGTTAGCGTGCCATCTGCGTCTTGGCGACCGTCTTTATCGAGTTGAGGCTTTAGTGATCCGCAAGACGTTACTTCATTGACTGTACAGCTTTGACGGCGGGTTTAGTTCTGTCCATGTGTAGCGACAGAAGCGGTGTGTTTAGTCTAAAGGTGTCTACAAAAGCATTACTATTTTCTTTCACGGATTTTTCTAGACGACCAACTCTTCAGGATATAAACAGGTCACCAAGGGAAGCCACTTAACGTGATTCCAGATCTCTTTAAAACTTCTGACTGGAACAGAGCAAAATTTGTTTTGATCTATGCCTCAAAAACGCAATTCATCTATCTATCAACCCGAGTCAACATAGCAGACAACTATACCCTCTTCTTCAGTGACACCCAACTATCGTCTTCTTGTACAGTGAATATCACCAAACTGTCCTAAACAAGAAACTTCACATCTCATCTCTAGTTTAAACAGCTATGAAATTAGGAGTTCTGTATCGTCTCCGTCAATTTTTTTCCCACCACAGCTACTAACTCTGTACAGGGGTCTTATCCGCCCACGTATGTAAAACTCTTCAACTCAGAACCTTTTTGTCTTATCAGTGCCTCTCCTCTAACTGACTGTCTTCAGCCTCTTTTACATCGTCACAATGTTGGATCTCTTGTTGTCTTCTATCATTATTTTCATCCCAAATACTTTCCTAATCTTGTCAAATGCATGTTTTCCCTCTCCCGGCCTCACTGAACAATTTCTTTTTCTCACTCTTGCCATGTCTACTTCCCTTATGCAAAATATAATCAGTATTCGCAATCTTTCATCACTTTCTCTGGTAAACTCCGCATCTCCTTGCCTGTTTCTCTTTTCCCACCTTCTTTTGACTCAGATGCTTTCAAGACGGAGGGAGAGGGGCGGTGTTTCAAGATACTTATCCTTCATAAATTATAAAAAGCACGCTGATTAAACGTTACAACAACCAGCAGAAAGGTGGAGCAGCTAGCGTCATACTCGATGATGCCTGATAAAATATAAATGAGTAGAGACGTTTCACCCCAACTGCCACCCACAAATCATCCACACCAGTACCCACATCGACACCCATAGCCACACACACACACACACACACACACACACACACACACACACACACACACACACACACACACACACACACACACAAGTCAGCCACTATGTCAAGAGAGGTAGATGAGAGTGCACACACCGCTAGGCACATGTTCTAGGAAGGTAAATCAGCTCAAGGGATTATCACGTGATGAGGTTGTACATAAATCAAGGGGGCGTTTTACTAGGCTGCTAAACTTCTCAGGACAGGTGAGAAATGTAAACGATGATTGTAAGCTGGAGGAGTCGACGTGTCGCTTAGATAAGAAAAATGCGGTTAATTGGTTGGAGGTAGTTGAATGCCGCCTTGACAAATATGTATGATGACTGTAAGCTAGAGTTTTCTTTTCGCTTAAGTAAGAAAAGAGAGAGTCAAATTCTGCATGATAAGAATATGAAGAAGTGTAGTTAATATTATTGACTTTGAGAGATAAATGATAATCTGAATCTTGATATGCATTATTCTGTTTTGCATTAATTGTTAAAATTCTCTCTCTCTCTCTCTCTCTCTCTCTCTCTCTCTCTCTCTCTCTCTCTCTCTCTCTCTCTCTCTCTCTCTCTCCACAGGATGGAAGGAAAAGGATGAAGGATAAGGGAACGGACGGGGACGACATGAAAGACAAAGATATGAATGGCAAGGATGAGATGGAGATGTGGAAAGGGAGAATTCCTATACGACCTTTACTGAAACCCTTCTCTTCCTATCGTTCTGACACTGCAGCCTCTCTTACCTCTCCTGTGATGGATGTGCAGAGGGAGGAAGGAATGGAAATTAAGGAGGCTGAGACTCTGGAAAAGGAAGAGGAGAAAGAAAAACTGATGGAAAAGGAGCAGAATGATGATTGTAATGATGGAGAAATGAAAGGGAAGGGGGAAGAGGAAAGCCACGGTGAATTACAGGATGTCCCTATAGCAATGAAAATAGGCAGTGAGGAAATGGAACAGGTAGTGAAGGGGAAATATCGTCAAGAAAGCGAAGAGAATGAGGTGAAATTAAACGTTGGATTAACCACAAAGATGGACATGGATCATAAGGAAGAGGATGAGGAAGAGAAGGAGATGGAGGAGATGAATGGAAGATCCTCCAGCTCACCCTTCCACCTACCTACTATACTCAATGTGGTTCATGACTTCAGGTGAGACACGCCACGTAGGTAACAGATAAGCTCATTGATAATTTACTACTAACACGTATAGGGCAACTTTTTTTTATTTTAGTATCAAAGTGCATGTTTTTTTCTGTCTCAAGAGTCATATTTGTCTCGTCCCATATTTTGAAAACTATCCAAAACTACAGAAATATTTGTAAACCTATATACATACACACATATTCGGGTGCCGCTACTTTTAATGTTTCTATCTTGAGACAGTCTTTTGTGTAATCCTTCGTGCCTCACGCCCTCGTTGACACAGTACAGTCCTAGACGAAAGTAGGTCCTCCTCTTCTTTGCCTTTCACTCACTTCCATTTTATTGACTTCTCTTGCAACATGCTGCTCTTCATTTCTTCTCGTCATATGGTTAAACCTTCTTTTCTAACCTGTTTTACACACTGCAATGACTTTAACTGCTCCTCTTACGCACTCATTTCTCACCACATGTTTTTTAGGTCACACCGCTTATCCATCTCAGCATCTTCATTTCTGCAGGTTTAAGCTGTCTTTTCTGATTAATAATTGCATTCAGTGACGGAGGAAATTCTCAAACATAGAGTGTAAATCTGTACTGATAGTGATGCCTAAGGTGAAGGTGCTTCTCTGTAAATCACCGAGTTACTTATAAGAGCAAAAACTCGTTTCTAATAAATGGTACACTTCTAAATATTCATAATAAAATATCAAACGTGTAATTCTTATGATAATCCTCTCAAGGTATGAGGTTTCGTCTCTTTAGTGTATGGAGAGTCCAGCATCATCTTTGCCACACACACGCCACGAATTGCCTTGTTGATCTTTATTTATTTATTTGTTTATTTATTTATTTACTTACTTATTCATTTATCTAATTATTCATTCATTTAGTTATGTGTTTACTCATTCGTGTGATTTTGAGAATGAATCATACAACAGTTAAAAAAAAGAAAAAAAAAACATTAGCAGGAGATGGACACTTTCCCAAAACACCAGTCAATGTGAGTGTCTGTGGGCAATGTTCCTGGCAGTCTCTCTGGCTTTCTTTGTTCTAACCCTTCAGTATCACAACATCGGAATGATTTTGATCCCAATAAGGTTCCAAGATTATCAAAAGTTTTAGATGACACTTAACCTTATGAAGGCGTTAAATATTTTCAACGGCATAGTTAGTAATGCACCGTTTTTTATGCCTCTGTTTACTCTTTTCCGATTGAAAATTAGTAAATAGATGAAGCTTGGAATTTTTCATTACAAACAGAACAAACCTTTCTCCACTTGACCGTTATCGAAAATATCGAAAACACAACATTCAACTAATAAGATGATAGAGACGAAATTCAATCAAGTTCATTGACAATTAAATGGGTTATACAATATACGGTTTTTGTTTGCAATGAAAAAAAAGGTGCCATTTCAAATTAAAATGTCAGACTAGTTGAAATCAGTTTTCTCTTCATCTCATAAGTATCAATCAGACTGGATAATTCTTTTTTCTATCTTCTTATCTTCTTAGTCACTAGGCAACCTTTTTCCTGTGTAAGACGTTGGATATGAGGATAAAAACACCACTTAAGGAATTTCAACGGCTGACTAAGCATTAATGAACACTCACGCAATGTCTTCTAACATGTAGACAGCTTTTTTTTCGGAATCTCAGCTTATAATTATCATTTTGGAAGAAGCATGTTCAGCAATGATTACCTCTTTTTATTCCTTCCCTTTGACAACATATTCGTTTCATTTTAACCCATAATTGCCATTTAGGAATACCTACCATGGGACTGGCAACTAAGTGGGCCCTTTTTTCATTTTTTTATTTATACCATGTGGGCTTTTCACGGGAATTTATGGGTTAAAGAGGATACTTTTTTGGGGTACCTCCTATCACAAAGCCCACTCGCTAGGAAACCATTGCCCCAAGTGAGGAAGCCCAACCTACACTCGGACCGTGGACAGGATTCGAACCCGTGCGTTTGGAGACCCTCGAACCCCAAAGCATGCATGGTTCCACTGTACCCATTTTTTAAAATTCTTTGGTTCCCTCGCCAGCTTTACCCTCTTACATAAAAAAAAAAAAAACGTTTATCTCCTTGCTTTTTTTTTTGTACCGTTATCTAAACAACTTAGCAATAGGTTAACTTTTCACTCATTTTAATTGAATTTTCCTTTTGTTTTTGCATCGTTAGCCAAACAAATTAATTTACTCTTTTTCCGTATCATCCCATAATCATCCTTTTCCTGAGTAGTATATGGTCTTTCACATTTCTTTTACCATTGCCCACACTCCCTTAATCCCTTCAGTACCATGACGCGTTTCCATATTCACTCTGCTTAGCATTTAGTGATTTTATACAGCTTTAGAAACTTGTGTGGGGATTAAAGTAGGGAAGACTGTGGCAATTAATGTTTTGACTTCCATAGACTCTTCCTAATGTCAATGAAATCGTCTAATCATACACAAAACTCAAGGTAAAAATGTGTGTCAGTGCTGAAAAGGTTAACATGCCAAAAATACACACACAAAAAAAGAAATAAATAAAGAAAACAAACTTATTCGAAGCAATATATTACAACACTTCTTATGTCCTCCCATTTCTCAACTTTTAACCAAACACAGATACAAAATTCTAACATGCCAAAAAAATGCTAAAATAAAATAAAGGAAAACGTACAAACTTTTTCAAAAGCAATACATAACAATGCATCTTTTTTCCTCCCATTTCTCAACCTTTAACCAAACTCCTTAACACTCACAAATAGAAATAACAATGAACAGTAATAGACAGACAAGTGAACAGATAAATAATCAAATAATCTTCAGGTACCCAACAGTGCAACGTGGCGAAGAAGCAGGAGAGGAGACAGTGCTTCTGCAGGATGGACAACCTATGGACACTCGCCCTCTGTATCTGCGGGCCGAGTCATCAAGCGGCGGCGGCAACGTTGGTGTGGGTGAGTCGAGAAGCTTACACAAATACTAATTTTATTTATTCACATTTTCCTCTTCATCATTTTATTCTTTTTTTTTTTTTATTCGACTTATAGACATGGCAGAGGCAAGGACATGGACGTAACTCGATTTTTTCTCTTATTTTCAAAGAATTATCAGCCTAAAAAAAATCAGTTATGGGGATTAAAACAAAAAAGCAGTGAGGAGGAGGAGGAGAAAGGAGGAGGAGGAGGAGGAGGAGGAGGAGGAGGAGGAGGAGGAGGAGGAGGAGGAGGAGGAGGAGGAGGAGAGGCGAAAGAAATGAAAAGGAAGAGTAAAAGAGAAAATAGAGGAGCAGGAAAAGAAAACAGGAAGAAGGAAAGAAGAAAGGGATAAAAAATGGTGAGAGAGAGAGAGAGAGAGAGAGAGAGAGAGAGAGAGAGAGAGAGAGAGAGAGAGAGAGAGAGAGGATAAATATAAAGAGCAAATAACACCAGACTCATGATCCGTGGATAAGCTAAGCACGAGAAACTGATAATTACTTACTATACCACAAAATAATCACAAAGCTCTGAGATACAACCGCGTACTGGCTGGAAATGAATGAATAAAAAGTAAAAAAAAAAATATGTCCTAATGTCACGGTCTAGCTAAGTTTCCTGTCTACATATATTAAGAATTTGTACTGATTTCAATATAAATAGTTTTTGTGGTTTTATTTCCGCCGTTTCGTCTTTCTAATCTTTCTCCTTCTCCTACATCTTGTTTTCCTCTCTCCTTCCCTAGCGATCAGTGTTGGATAGGGTTATAAACATACTAGTGCACTCAAATCTCAAGACCCTTTGCTGTTTGGGTTCTTTATGTATTTTTCTTCCTCCTCCTCTTGCTGCTATTTCCAATACTACATACTACCACTATTATTAACTATTACTACTACTAAGATTACTAATACTATCGCTGTTGCTTGTACTGTTACTATTATTACTATTGCCACTACTACTACTATCACATGTACCAGTACCATTAATACTACCTCTACTATTACTAATTCCACTACTACTACTACTACTACTACTACTACTACTACTACTACTACTACCACTACTTCTGCTACTACTACTACCTACTACCACAATAACTACTATCTACTACCATTATTATTACTACTACTACTACTACTACTACTACTACTACTACTACCACTACTACTACTACTACTACTACTACTACTACTACTACTACTACTACTATTACTACTACTGCCTTTAACAGATGAGTGTGGGCGAGTCTTCACGGAGCTCAGCGGTCTCATCACATCGCCAAACTTTCCCTTCAATTACCCCAACAACGCCCAGTGCGCCTACTACATCTCGGTGCGTGTGTGTGTGTGTGTGTGTGTGTGTGTGTGTGTGTGTGTGTGTGTGTGTGTGTGTGTGTGTGTGTGTGTCTTCGTCTTTTTTTTTATCTAATTAGTCTGATTTGTGTGTTCTTTAGTGATGATGCTCTTAATAGGGCGAAATAATAATGTTTGCAGTAACAGAGAGAGAGAGAGAGAGAGAGAGAGAGAGAGAGAGAGAGAGAGAGAGAGAGAGACTATTCAGTTCTTCATTTTATGCTCAGGAACTTTAAATTCTTCCCATTTACGCTGCCAAACCTTTACATCTCCGTTCCTCGACCTTAACTATGAATTCGTTTAGTACATCTTTTAATAATTTTTGTTTTCATCATCCATTTTCCATTTTCGTCCCTTCCTTTCTTCACAGCAATATTAAACTCATTCTCTTCCATCTATCTCAAGTGTTCATTCCTTTTTCCTTACTTTCTTATCTCTCGTATTATCTTCCTTTCCCATTTCGTTCTTATCGTCATCCCTAGCAACCTTACACTCTTACCATTGAACGCTGTTACACTTTTTTTCTCCATCTTTTCATTATCTCAACTATTTATTCGTTTTGTATCTCATTTCTTTAGTTTTCTTCTTATTCCTACCAGTCCTGAACTACCCCCAATCACTCAGTCTAACTTTCCTTTTTCGTTTCTCTCTCTCCATCCGCAGCTGCCGTCTGAGTACACCATCGCTCTCGACTGTAACGACTTCTCCATCCAACCAGGCGACAGGAACTGCGAGAATGACTACTTGCTAATCACCGAGGATGGCCAGTTGGACGGAGAGGGCGTGACAAGGTGAGGAGTTGATGTCTTATTAATTTTTCTCGTTTATCTTCTCCGTTTTTTACTACTTACTGGTTCTTACCCTCATTCTCCTCGTTATTTTCGTCGTCTTCCTCCTTCATCGATCAGTTGAAGATTAATAACAAAAGCAGCTTCTCATCAAAGTGAAGGATTAGTTTGTTAACCTGTAAATTCCTTAACTAAATGATCAGATAGACATTTTTCGTCGTTTAGTATTTGCAACGTGCGGCGCCGTATAGTACTGTATATTTTCCTTATTTTCAATCAGTCATCCAGCAACTTCTCACTTTCCCTCCCACCGCCAAGGTATTGCGGGGACAAGGCACTCTCCCTCTTCACCTCCACGTCCAACATGACGCTGCTCTTCGTCGCTGACAGCTCGTACAGGTACCGCGGCTTCACCTGCAGGTACAGAGCGATCAACCCGGATGGTACAGGTACAGTATTCTAGGGAGACGCAGAGGCAGGTTAGATAGAGGAATAGATACACAAGTGATATTTGAAGAGAAATGTATAGAAACGCGTAAAATTAAATTAGCCAGTTCATTTAGAATCTTTGTCTATTAAAACGCTATAAGGTGGCAGTCGAACATATTTTCTCTTTATCTAATTCTGCAAGCAAAAAGAAAAAAAGAAGAAAAACTTAGTGAAACAAATATTATTACGAGGATCACATTATACTCCTGTAGTTTACGTATAAACAACTGAGTGAGCAATTCTTTTTTTCGTTTTATATTGCCCTTGGCCTGTTATCCCCTCTTACACACACACACACACACACACACACACACACAAAACAAGAGATTGCTAGTAATATTATTAGGAGACAATAGTTCGTTCTCTCTTGACGAAGGATAAGAGGATAAAGTAGTTTTCTCACAGTTTCTAGAATATAAGGCTTTCCATTAGCAAACGCCTTACAATTTGGGTTGACCAGACACCTAGCACGATAACTGACAGTATAATACAAGCTTGAACGAAAGGAAAGAAATAGTACTAGAAAACAGTGAGGGATGATTGATTTGAGAGGTGAAAGGACAAATAAGTCAGACAGTTGATCGTAAAGTCAATCTCTACAGTAATTCCTTCCCTGCACCACACCAGGAGCCGCGCCCGCCGTCATCACCAACACCACAGAGGAACATCACACCGTCCTCTGCACCGGCCCGGGAAAGTGAGTCAGCACAATGAAAGACAGAATCGGGATCTATATTCTCAAACGGCTATATTCAGAAACGCCATGCTCTTTCACAAGGACAAATTTTCAAGTCCCCATAGACAACTAGCAGGGTTTTCAAGACAGTTTCTCCTTATGATCAACTAGAAATATTGCTAATCCATCACCCGAACCATAAAAGTACCCTTAAAAACATGAGTATCTTCAACTAGAGCCTTTGGAAATAGTTGTGGTGAGAGAGCAAAGCGTTTCTGAATAAGGCTCTAACACTTTTCTCTCGCATTAACTGTTCTTCAAGACCACATGAATGATCAGCCAAGTTCTCAATTTTTTTTCTTTCAAATGATGATATAGAGCTCTTCAAATTTGTTGAGAGATAATGAAGTAAGACACCAAAATACTTTGAACAAGGGCATCATATTTTTCTTTTCTATCTCCTTCATGCATGTTTATCTCTTCCATTTTGTCATCATGCTAACTAACTGTTTTTCTTCACCTCCTCCCTCCTTCTTGTTCTTGTCTTCCTCTTACTTTGTTCTTGTTCTCTTTCTAAAATATTCTAGTTTCTTGCATCTTGTCTTCTTTCTCTTTCTTGCATTTCAGCTTTACATAACGTCACGCTTTCTTTCATTTCAAACCACACCCAGGAAGGAATGTTCGTCTGTTGACTTTAGCCACCCCTCAGAAACATTTTCTTTCAACCCTTTCACTTGATAGAAAAAAAATTCTAATAGTATTATGAGACTAACTTGATATTAGTAGCGTCACTCCCTTTTCATATATGCATCCATTCCACAAACACGTCCTTTGCTCTGGTGTCACCCCAGCATTGCTCAGTGTACTTGTGAAATATGATCTTCCTTCCTTTTATTCTCTTTCTTCTTTCTTTCCTACAGTAAGCAATGTGTCAAGCTTTTTATTTCCACCAATAACTGATAATGTTACGTTTTGTATATTTTTCTTAAACAGTTGAGTTCTTACGCGTCTCCAGCTGAAATGTTAAACAGTGTTGTGCAGAAGAAAAAATGAACATAATGATAGCGATAATGTACCTTCCACTATCGACTTCATGTTACGTTCATAATTTTTCAAAAATATATTCTCAACTGAAACATACAAATAAAAAAGAAACTTCCCCCCATAGCGTACCTTCAACGCTTACCTCATTGTTGAATTAATAATCCTGCTAACAAGTCTGTAAAATCCCAATCTTTGTCAAAATACCACATAATATCAGGCTGAAGCAAAAAATACCCACACGAGCCTCGAAAGTCAACATAGTGTACCATCAAAGCGTACCTTACTCCTCCGTTTTCTCTAACAGTGACGGCTGGTCCGGGAAGTGTGGGGTGGCTGGCGAGCCCGGAGCAACCAGGGTGGTGGGCGGCAAAGTAGTGGCGAAGCACCAGTTCCCGTGGATGGTAAGGTGGGACGTAGGAGAGTCTAAGATGGAGACAGACAGGTGTGTTAAGTCGGCTGAAGACATGACATCTTCCATCACTTTTCCTTCCCTCCTTTTTTCCCCTCCCTCCCTCCTCTCCCTTCACATCACCTTACTTTGCTCTTCCCCATCCTTTCAGTCCATACTTAATTGTTTTCTTCTTTTTTCTCTCCTCTCCTCACTCCACTGCTCGCTCCTTCCCGCCTCTCTCCACATCCCAGTCCTTCACTGCTTCCTCTCTCTTTCTGTACACACACACACACACACACAATTACATACTTAATTTATTTGTTTTAGTTGAAATTATTAATGTATATGCAATTTTGTACTAGGATGGTTCGTTAGCATGTATATGATTACATATGTCCGAAGGCAAACATCAAATACTGCTTATAAAGGTTCCAATATTATGAAACACCAAGGTAAGTACGTACAATCGGCTCCCTAACTGATGAAATATTTTTTTTTTACCTATATCTCTTACAAACGACATTTCATTTTTTTTTTTTCCATGGTAGATTTCATTGGTTATAGCGACCTCTGATGTCTACTATGTGTAGGCCTGCCTTCTTCCCCCTCCACATCGCCCTATCCGTCCCTCGTCCCATCCCAGTGCTTCTCATATTTCCTTCAATCTATCATATGCTCCTCTCTCTCTCTCTCTCTCTCTCTCTCTCTCTCTCTCTCTCTCTCTCTCTCTCTCACCCACCGATTTAGTTGCATTGTGTTGTGATGCTGGAATGTGTTGGTATACTTGTACATGAAAAATGACGATTCATTAAAAAATTATCTCATGTTTCACTATCGATGTTGATATAATATTTGGTCTACCTTTCGATATCCTCCTTAATTCTTCACCTTCGTCATTTTGCTCTTACTCTCCTCATATTCTCTCATTCCTTTCTCTTCCTTTCATATTCTTCTCTTTCCTTATGTTCTCTCTTTCCATGCAACTTTTCATCCTTTCCTCTATTTCCATTTACACTTTCCACTTCTTATCGTCCTACTCCAACCCTGCTCATTCTCCTCCTCCTCCTCCTCCTCCTCGTGCTGTTTTTCATTCCGGTCTCCTCCTCCTCCTCCTCCTGCAGGTCGCTGTGCTGAAAGTGTGTGGCCGCGAGGAGCAGCACTATTGTAACATCTGCGGAGGCACAGTCATTAGCCGCCGCTGGGTGCTGACAGGGGCACACTGCGTGGTGAGGTGCGTGCGTGCCAGTCTGTGTGTGTGTGTGTGTGTGTGTGTGTGTGTGTGTGTGTGTGTGTGTGTGTGTGTGTGGCAATCATTACATTACATGCTTGCCTTCCTTGCTTTATTTATTTTGAAGTTTGGATTATAAGATCACAGTGCTGGTAAAGAAGAAAGAAAAGTGTACCAACTGCCAAGAAAACATGCCTTTATCCTCTTAAAACCTATCTATCTATCTATTTATCTATCTATCTTCATCCATCTTTTCAAAACCCTCTTCCTCGTTTTCTTTCTTCCCTCTATCTATTCTCATCTTCTGCAGAGTACGTCACTACAACTGCAAAACACATCACTACCTTTCATCGTGCCACACAAGACCACACCACACCTGCTTCTTTTTATTCTCGTTCTTAATTGTCGTTACCAAGAATTCTCCTCACACGCAACATGTCTTGTATAACATATGACCCTCCACTGCTGTACGTAACATCACACTGACTTTTCAGCATCATAGTTTTCGTCTCCAAATATTTCTTGCATGCGGCAACGTCCCCTGTATAGCAAAACACCATCGTCACTCATTTTTTTAACTTCTTCAATACCATGTTTCCATATTGATTCTGCTTACTATTTGGTGACTTTATACAGCTTCAGAAACTTTTATTGGGGATTAGAATAGTGTATAGTGTGGCCATTAATTTTCTGGCCTCCATAGACCCTTCCTAATGTCAATAAAATGGTCTAGTCGTATACAAATCTGAAGGTAAAAATGTGTCCCAGTACTGAAGAGGTTAACCTTACACTATCACGTCCTCCTCCTAACACGATTGGGCCCTTATACCACACCACCACCACCTTTATTATCACCTATCACCGTTTGTGTCTCCATAATCACCTCTTTACCATTATTTTTCAGCCTTTTAGTTTCTACCAGCTATTTATCATTCTTTTCTGTCTCTTTACCATCTAGTTATCATTGTTTTGTCTCTGCCACCCAGTTATCATTCATTTTATCTCCTTAGCACCACCTGATCACCATCCTTTTTTGTCTTTTTACGCACCTAGTTATCATCCCTCTTGTCTCCACCACTTAGTTATCAACCTTCCTATCTCTCTAACCTCTTCTTCACGCACTTCGCAGCATCCCTGTAGAGAAGCTTGGTCTGCTGCTCGGGGACCATAATCTCTATACCCTGACACCCTCGCAGAAGTTCTTCCTAGTGGCCGCAGTTTACATACACCCAGACTTCAACATGCCGTCACCTCTCAACAACGACTTGGCGCTCGCCTTTCTGCCTCAGGAAATGGCCTTCAACAGTGAGTAGTGAAGGAGTTGGGCAATGCAAAAGAACACAAAGGAAGGACAAATAACTGCAGATACTCGTAAGTTAGTCCCCACTAGGTCAATTGTTTGGGTTTTACTATTTAACATACAGTGAGAGAAATGGGAAGGAAGAATGGGAGAATCAGCCAATTGTTTGCTCTCAGAAGTGGTTCCGATTTCTTTATCTATTCATTTTTTTCATTATTCTTTTCTCTGTCTGTTTGTCTCTCCTTTGCCTTCCATGGTGGTATGATCTTGCGGTCGCACACGAAGTAAAGGTCATGAGGAGAATAGAAAATAAAACTAACAATAATGAGCCAGCTTGCACTCGCACAGCAAATAAGTCACAGGAAGCCACAAACGAGCATTAAGATAGCCCAGAGAGAAAGCAAGAAGCAAGAGAAGGGAGAAGGATCATTACAACTCAGAAAGCAACTGTAATCATGGTCTGCTTATCGGAAACTGTTGGCATTTAGTGGTTTACTTTCTAAATGATGATAGACTGCAGTGTTAAAAGTTTCTGTACCTTATCTAGATTGCTTTTGTACAAGTTGCAGTGGAAATAATGATGGATTTTCAAGGGACATTTCATGATTCTCCGCATACTTAGATAGATATTTTGGTGAAAGTTAGGTGCTGTAGTTCCCAAGGACGTGTTCATAATGCTGATAGTTTACCATCGGTTTTAAGTGAAAATTGTTATGATTCTCAAGGGTACTTTGATGGTTCTATTGAAGGAATAATAAAGATTCTGTTGGTTAAGGTGGTATTCAAGAGAGTAGATATAGTGGTAGCAGGCGAGTTTCTCAAAGGTGTTTTAATTTTCGTAGTTTATAGTTTGTTAAATATTCTACACTATCAGTTGTGAGAAAAAGTATTCCATGACATCCTGGTTAATCATCTTTTGTGCTCTTTGAAAAGAAAAAAGTTCAAAACATTAAAAACTCGGAGAAAAAATGTAGAACAATAATTATACACGACTCACACCTTCATAACTGAGCCACCCACCCACCTACCACACACACACACACACACACAAAGGTACGTACAACAACAAAAACAATCATGACAAACAGCTCACACCTCGAATTCTCAGCACCCCGCCGCACAGAGGTACACATGGGAACGAGCAGCTTAGCAAGACATCATCCCGAGCACAATAACCTCAATTAACCTCACCTGGCGACACCTGCTGACACGGACTCACTCACCACTGCCTTTAATCAGCCACACAATTGCATCGTTAAGCCACGTGTACGCAAGACAAAGGCAAAGAAAACATTGATTGCACTCTTGCCACCGAGAGAGAAAAAAATGAAGCGACTTGGTGAATGAAAAATTAGAGGAACAAAGGGCGTGTGAGAAAAGTAATGTAAATATAAAGAAATTGCGAGTTGAGTACGATGAATAAGAATGGAATATTGTCATGACTTTGCTTTTAGTCCCTTCAGTACCATGACGCGTTTCCATATTTATTCTTGAGACTACTTGATGATTTTCTACAGCTTCAGAAACTCATGTGGGGAATTGAAATAGTGAAGACTGTGGCCATTAATCTTGTGACCTCCATTGACCTTTATTAATGTCAGTAAAATGGTCTAATGGTACACAAATCTCAAGGTAAAAATGCGTCCCAGTACTGAAGGGGTTAAGGGACGAGGAGGGGGGATATGCAGATGATTGGAATGGGAAAGGAAAATTGAAGGAAATATTAGTGTCACAGTTGTGGGGAATCTTTCCTTCAGAGCTACACACGTTCTCATCATCACTATCTGGACATTTATATCAAACATCACCATCACCACACCACGACCAGCGCAGTCGACTAACACCACATCACAAATGATAATAAAAACAACAACAGCACATTCCCACGCATCATCATCAATATCACCATAACCACACACACACACACACACACACACACACACACACACACACACACACACACACACGCACTTCACACGCATTCATCACACACTAGCACACCACACCAACAATTCATACTCACCACCTCGTACATCACCACCATCACCACTTTCTGCGCCTTCACTCAACTCCACCACCTCCTCCTCTTCCTCTTCCTCCTTCCCTCCAGGCTACGTGGCGCCCATTTGCCTGCCGCCAAGAAACTATGACACCTTGTCCCAACTCCTGCCGGACGCCGCGCCGCAGGAGGCCTCCACCACCACCACCACCGCCACACCCACCACTGCAGCACCCAGCAGGAGGAACGGCAAGTTATTGTGCCCACTGTTGTTACGAGTGTTATTATTAATGTATGAAATAAATGAATATATATAACAATCAATAAATATGGCAAGTAAATTAAATGAATAAGTGAATAGGTAGATTAATATATATATATATGAATAATAGAAAGAACATGAGAAATACATACTGCTTGTTTTGCTACTATTATGGCTACTACTGCCACTACAAAACAACTACTACTACTACTACTACTGTTATTATTTCTATTACTACTACTACTACTACTACTACTACTACTACTACTACTACTACTACTACTACTACTACTACTACTACTACTACTACTACTACTACTACTACTACTAGAACTACTACTACTACTACTAGTATTACTACTGCTACTAGTACTACTATTACTTCTATTACTACAACTACTACTTCTGTTACTACAACAACAATAACAACAACAACTACTACTACTACTACTACTACTACTACTACTACTACTACTACTACTACTACCACTATTACTACTACTGCTATTTCATATTTATACATTCCTCCTTTTCTTCCTTCCTCCTCTTCAGTCATTTACCTTTAACCGTGTCATTCATTCTAAACCTATTTCTTTGCTCCCAACATCCCCATGACAACTTTTCCTGTCTTCTCTTTTAACTATTTGCCTCCTCTTGCTAATCTTTCTCGTCTTCCTTATCGTTCGCCTTCTCTCTCTCTGACCTTTCTTCCTCCTCCTCCTCTTGACCCTTCTTCTCCCCCTGACCCTCCTTCTCCTCCTACAGTAGCGGTGGAGGTGCCGTCGAGGCAAGAAGGAACACCCCCGCCCTCAGAAATTATGCATGAAGTCCTGACGGGGAGGAACGTGTCTATATACGGCTGGGGAATCATTGACGACGGTGTGTGTGTGTGTGTGTGTGTGTGTGTGTGTGTGTGTGTGTGTGTGTGTGTGTGTGTGTGTGTGTGTTCTTCCAACTCATCCATTATCTTGTAGTAAATTATGCATCATTTTCTCTTCATTATTCCAGAAATGCAAGAGCTATGATTTTAATGTCTCCAGTATACATATATTTATTCCTCTATTGCTTTGCCACCGTTACATTCCGATCGTTTTCTCTCTATATATACACCCCTTTTCTCTCCCCCTTTCCCTATTTCTTCTTTCACAGCTTTACTTATGATCATCCCTTCTCTCACTTAAATCCCTCTCTCTTTCCACCATCTAAGTGCATTCATACTAAAGCACTCCCTCTTCTCTCTTCTCACTCGTATTTCCAGTTCTTCCACTTATACCTCTGCTATTGATGCACTTCACGGTATGACAAGATATAACGAATCCTGGTTTGGTAAGGGGAGATAAAAGAAAGAGGGAAAAAAAATCTGGTACTTGAATGGAGTAATAGGAGAATGAAATAAATACAGCAATGAGGTTGTTTGTGGTGCGTCATGAGGGAGCTGTAATACTTATAAGAATAATGGATATAAATAGGTTAAGTAAGTTTAATGCTGGGACTGCCATGTATAGGCCTGATGTCTTCTTGCAACTTCCCTTATTTTCTTACATTCTTATGCGAAATGTGGCTAAGAAACTTGTCACACTCCAGTTGTTTCTCTCTCCTGCATCTTCCCTCGTGTGACTCCTATCCTTTGCAGCTCTGTCAATCACTTCCATCCCTCTATCTCATTCTGTCCTCTCGTTGCTCTTCTCTTAACCAATTTTCTACTAGCTCTTTCAATCTTTTCTTGGTGTTCTCTTCTTACTACATAATCAAATATGCGACGTGGCTAATTTGTTTAACTCAAGAATGACTGACTCTTGACATATTCCTTCCTTCTCTATGCTCTTCCTAGACGAAACCCCGGCCCAGCAGCTGCGTGGGGTATCCGTTGAGGTGCTAGACAACTCCGTGTGTCGCTACTACTACGGTGACCTGGTGACTGATTTAATGATGTGTACTTCGGGCGAGGGAGGCACCGGACCATGCAGGGTAAGTCCAGTGGGGAGTGAAGCAAGGAGACGAAAATGAGAGTATAGAGAAACAGAAGGATAGAGAGTGGAGGGATGTAGGAATTATTCAAGGAAGGATTCAGTTATAAAGATGGTGAAGAGGAAGAGAGAAAAACTGTAAGAGTGAACAAAGGGGAGAGTGATAGAAAGAGATGAAGAAAAGAGGGTTAAACTAGAGACAAGGCCAAATGGAAAAGTGGAAGTGGAGAGGAAAATTGTGAGGATAGTAAAAAAAAACGATAAGGGTGAATTTATATGTGGATAGTTTTCGATTAGGAGTGAGACATAATGAGTACGAAGAAGTGTGTGTGTGTGTGTGTGTGTGTGTGTGTGTGTATGTGTCAATGTGTGTGCACGTCATCCCTCCCCATCCCCCAACACACACACACACACACACACACACACAAACACACCATTAGTTGTCCGTCAATCGCCAACACACAATTAATGCCACAACAAGAGCAACAGACATCAAACAACGCTTTGTGACCCTCTTTTAAGGAACACCACCACCACCACCACCACCACCACCACCACCACCACCACCAACAATAACAATAGCATCTTTTCCACACGGTTACCACAAATCATTAGTGTGTGTGTGCGTATGTGTGTGTGTGTGTGTGTGTGTGTGTGTGTGTGTGTGTGTGTGTGTGTAAAGATTTGCTACCCATCCGCCCATCACACACACACACACACACACACACACACACAAACACACACACACACAGCGAGAGAGAGAGAGAGAGAGAGAGAGAGAGAGAGAGAGAGAGAGAGAGAGAGAGAGAGAGAGAGAGAGAGAGAGAGAGATAAGGAATGGAGAACAAAGAGTGAAAGAAAGAAGTTCGATGCTTAGAGGAAATGGGAAGAGAAAGAAGAATAAGAGTAGGAGGAGGAGGAGGAATGTGAGACAGAGAAGAAATGGAGAGAGACGTAACAGAAATAAAAATAAAAAGAAGTGGAGTAATGAGAAAGGGGAAGAATGGTAAGGAAGGACACAAGTGGAAGAGACAATAAAGAAAGTAAGGAAGAAATATGAGGGTGAGCTACGGGGCGGAAAGGAGAAAGAGGCTAAAGGAAAGACGAAGAAAAGAAATAAAAAAGAAAGAAAGGACGGACTGGAGAGGAAAGGCGGGGGAAGGAGTAAGAAATATATTAAATAGCTTGCAGTATTAGTAGCAAGCATACTTAGTGAGAAAATACTTATCAAATTAAATATATCAAAGCTTTTTTTTTGTCTTTTATGTGGAATCTTTTATATTTGACTTTTCTTCAGGGTATGAGGGCGGGAGGGTTTAGGGAGCATGCAGCATATTAGCGGGAATTAGTTTTTTTTTTCTTTTTGTGCCCCCGGCCGTACCTCCTTCATGAATAAGAAACCAACTCGGAGGAATTACAAGCCATAATCAAGTAATTTAAAAGGAAAATATTCTAATCCGTTGGTCTATAAATTTGTTACGTGTGGCCTGATTCGTTCTCGTGGCCAAGACAGCGAGGGTGAGACCAGTGACACAGCTGATGACTGTACTACCACCACCACCACCACTATCACCACCACCATCACTACCAGCACTCAACGACTATCACCATTCTTAATAATCATCAGTCTTTAGTAGTTCTCTTGCGGCGCTATGACACACACACACACACACACACACACACACACACACACACACACACACACACACACACACACACATTGCCCTCATTCAACACGTTCAAAAAAGAAAATAATCGTCTTTGATATTACGGCTTTAAATATTTTGTCTGCGGACGTGAGGTCACCACCCGCGTCATGTCCGTGGCTGCAAATTCTTTTAAGGATCGGAGGGTAGAAAGAAGTGTACCCTGCGTGTTGAAGCGTTACAACCAACAGTTCCCCCTTCTCCCTCCCCCGCACCTGGCTATCAAGACCGCCTGCCGCTAATGGAATTTATATGAAGCAGAACCGCGCAATGTAGATAGCGAAGTGCATTAGCTGATGTTGACTTACGAGCTCGGAAGTTGGTGTTTCCGGCGTTTCGTGGCGTGTACTTAGTAGATGTGTGTTGTGTTGTGCATAGTTTTCGCGAATCATGGGTTCAGATCTGGCGGGTTTGAAGATCGTGTGACCTTGTTGTGTCAGTGATAGTTTCGTATATTTACATCCTTTCGACGCTTTATTTCGACTCCTTATCGCGGAGTAATGAAATTTGTTTACTGGGATTTTCAAGTGTCTGTATGATGTCAATGATAGTATGAACAAAGAAATCTTGAACCCCAATTAAAATAAAATATCGTAAGAACTTGAATATTTCCTTGATGTTTGAAAATAACTCTTAAAAGAAAGAACAAAGCTTTCGAGAAAACTGAAAAAAAAAGAAAAACTGATGAAATATGCGCATTGTTTACTATCATCATTTAACCCACACGTCCACGCACACTCAATAGCGAGCCTGCCTTACATCCATATGGGTTTTATAAGTCTGTGACGCGCACTTGACTCACCACACCACTCTTGCAGCCACATCCGGTCAAGGCAGTACCTCACTTCACCGAGACCCAGTTCATAACTCTAACCATGCCTCGAATTAGGAAAGCTTGCATCAGTCAATCCCTTACTACCGTACACTAAAGCCAGCACAATCACCTTTAACCCCTTCAGTGCCATGACGAGTTTACATATTCATTCTACTTACTATCTAGCGATTATATACAGCTTCAGAAGCTTATGTGAGGGATTAAAATAGTGTAGATTCTGGCCATTAATCTTCTGACCTCCATAGAACCTTCCTAATGTAAGTAAAATCGTCCAATCATACCCAAACTCATGGTAAAAATGCGTTCCAGTACTAAAGTGGTTAATAATTAGATTTATATAATGAACCGTGCGTGTGATCGTAAACAACTCATAACGAGGAGGGTTCTTTACTTCCCTTGCACTAAGTCACGCTTCACCCAAAACCCATTAGCTGCAACCAAGCTTTAGTGCACGATTTAGAGGACGGAGCGCTGTGCTGGAGGTTGATCATTAGATGGCGCCGGGGCTTAAGAGGCGTTACTAGCCACTCTACTGCTGTCGGAGTGAAGCTGACCAGTCACAGTGTGGGGCGAGTACTGACAAATGGATCGCTCTTTCCAGGGTGACAGCGGCTCCCCAGTCCAGATACAGATGGAGAACGGCCGCTGGGTGCAGTTGGGTATCCTGGCCTTCGGTGCCGCCTACGGTTGTGAGGTGTGTGTGTGTGTGTGTGTGTGTGTGTGTGTGTGTGTGTGTGTGTGTGTGTGTTGTTTGTTCAATAAAGTCAATTGGTAAACTAACTATATAATCAACTATTACTGCTATTTATGCTACTACGATTGATACTATTACTACTACTACTACTGCTACCACTACTACTACTATTACTGCTGCTATCACTACTAATACTATTACCACTACTCCTACTAATGCTATTACCACTACTACTACTACTACCACTACTACTACTACTACTACTACTACTACTACTACTACTACTACTACTACTACTACTACCACTACTATCATTACTGGTATTGCTACTACTACTACTATTGCTACAACTGCTACTGCTTCCCTTCTCCAGGCCGGCTACCCATCAGGCAACATCTTACTGCCGCCCTACATCAGCTGGATCGAGGGAGTGACAGACCTAGAATTTGGAACTGACTACTGAGCATCTTTCCCAACGTCACCTGACCTCACCCGACCCTTAACGCTTTCCTAGCCTCCTCTTCCGCCCTGACCAAAGAAGAAACAGTCCTCGAGACCCTGAGACGTTCTTCAACCTATCATTGTATTGTGTCAGCTCTGGATAGGACGGAGAGTAGGAGTTTTGTTTTGGGTAAGGAATAGTATTCTGAAACACTTCTGTCCACGCTTACACTACTATCAAAAGGCTCTACTCGAAGTGATACGGGTTTTCAAGGATGTTTCTTTTTACTTGGCTAATAGGAGAAACACTTAAGAACCGTGCTAATCATCTTTATGGCCTTGGTAAATAGTCTTTTGTAAGGGAGCAACGTGTTTCTGAATACAGGTCAAGGTGTGGATTGGAAGGATAACAATTATTGAGACCGAGCTGGTGGCGAATCGAGGTAATCTTTTTTACTGCTGAAATCTTTACGCGAGACAGAACACCGAGTCAAATGTTACGGGAAGGGAATGGACACTTTTGTATACTTAATGACGGGGTGTGTGTGACTGGTGTGTTGTGGAGTGTGGGTTTGTATTGCATGCTGAATAATAAAAAAAAGAATTGCATGTTTGTTTGGTAATCTTTTTCATTAAATGAGGCTTTGAAGGGATGTGTGTGTGTGTGTGTGTGTGTGTGTGTGTGTGTGTGTGTGTGTTTAACATCAATGGCACTGAAATTACAGGTTTAGCATTTGATCGCGTTTAATCTTTGCCGGGTAAACAAAAATATGACAGCATAATCATACTCACAATCTGCTTACCCTTACCTAAACACAAACTATTATTATGCGTATGTAAAATTGATGCGCAGCGGTACAGTGTGGTTTCTATTCAGAATACATGTTGGACACACAATAACAATCTTTATCACTGATCTTCACCTTGTTAAAACTTCACACTTAAAACAACATTAGTTTACTTCATACAACAGAAAACATGTAATGACAATGCAGTTTCAGGAAATACAAGACTGATTAGAATAGTATTACGTCTCATGGATTGGCAACTAGTTTCCTGTCCTAGATACTTCACACGGCTATAACATGATTTACTACGCGCCAGAAGTACATACAAGCCCATACACCAATACTAACTATGAATCAAACCTGCTGGGATGTTGGGGCAGGCTTCGGGTAGGGCTTAAGCAATCAGCAGTCTTGTATCCCTTGACCACTAGTAAGTTCTCCATCACAGAATCCAACACACGCGAGCAACGCACAATAACACAGGATGCTGAGGCTGGCGGGAGTCACAGTGCTTCGCCTTACTATCTCGAAGCCGCTCGGTACGTGAACGATGCACGAAGGTTTAAGGAACACAAGAGAATGTGGTGAAATCTATGAACAATTATATTGATACTGTGCCGAGTTGCTGCTTATTCATTTTCTTTTGCGTAATGTAACAGTAATGGGATCTATTGCCGTAGGTTTTCTTGAATAATTTGCGGAGCCTAACAAATTGTATTCATTAGTAACGTTCCACCCTCCAGAACGGAAGCTTATTTCCTCATAGTATGCAATCATATATAAAAGAAAATATACCTAGATAATACGGAACTTTTACTTGACATCTTTATTGTATACTACTTAATCATCTTACACAGTATACTATATTTCTTATGATTGACATTTGACACATTGTTTGTCTCTTAGTACAATTTTTCAGAACCGGTAACTATTGGCTTTCCTTCCATTTTCATTCGCTTGACGGGTCTCCTCCATGCTTACAACACGAGAAAAGAACAGTCTATCAATTCCACGCATCATTCTACCCTGACCACCCTGGCGCTGCACAAAAAACAAGTTACGACGCAAAAGGTGGAAAGAAGAATTTTAGAGGGTAACAAATTAAATGACCCATTGTCCCCAGAAGAGAGAGAGAGAGAGAGAGAGAGAGAGATGGGGGAGGGGAAGAGGAGAGCAATTTCGAATCAAACCTCAAAAGGACTTATTTAAAGTTTCGGATAGTGAAGAAAAAAAGTTTTCTAAACGCATGACATAATTCACATCAGATGTCGAACACACACACACACACACACACACACACACACACACACAAGAAAAAAAGTTGATATATTTCACTCTTTAAGGGATAGTAATCTCAACACGCTCTTTTTTCCTATCGTTTATGTCACTTGTTCCCTCGAATAAGAAAATAATCAAAACAAATAGACATATGATAACGAAAGAAGAAAGAAAAAGAAAGAGAAACATAAGAAAAGGAAGAAGCATATAAATCATATAGAAAAGTAAACAAAATAAAATAAACACTACTTTACAACTCGCCGAAAGAAACTAAGACCTCAGAACAACGGGACGAGAAACACGAAGTAGTAGGTTGCGCAATGGTGCACTCATAACAAGGCGAGGTGAATTCCTTGGCCCGCGGTGTCAGCTCGTCACTCGCTGGGTTCCGGGTTCGATGCCTAGGACGTTCAACTTTCAGACCTTTCCTCCTCGATTAATTTGTCAGGTTTCGCCCTGATGCACGAGTATGCGCGGCTGTAAAATGCGGCGGCGAGCATATAAATGTGGCAAGATGAGGAAGAGGAGCCATCGCGCCACTCTTTTGGGAGAATAGAAAGAGCAGTTTGGAGACCGCAACATTGCATGAAAATATGATGCTTCTCTCTCTGTGTGCCTTCCCAAAGTACAAAAAAGTTACCATTGTTCATCGTCGCTTTTCATGAATCCGAGCGAAGGTTTGAGGTAAGTATTAGCTGTATAGAATTAGATAATGTTTCTTACGTTGTATCGCACTCAAGATAGTAAATAGTGAGGGTGTAATAGTATGGAATGCAGTAAAAAACATGTTATTTCCCTTCCTTTTTCTCTCATAAAAGAAAGAAAACAGCAGCAGCAATAGTAGTGGTAATGTTGAAGGTGGTTGTGGTGGTAAAGTAGAAGTAGCAGTAGTACCAGTAATAGTAGTGGCAGCAGCAACAATAACAATAGTAGTAAAAGTAATACGGTAATAGCAACAGAAGTAGTAAACAAAAAAGATGGACCCTTCCCTCAACACTCTCCCGTAAGGACCGCGGGAAAGAAACACTGATCTGACGTCCCAGTGAGGGAGAAATGTTTTGTTTTCCTCTCCCGCCTCACAACACCTGAGGTACTACCACTCGCTTGCCACAGGGAATAGCAACCCAACCACACACACACACACACACACACACACACACACACACACCAGCACTATACTATATTCATTTCATCCACCATCAATATCACATGTACCATTACTTTTATCATGCAAACAAATGCTACCATCTTCATGCACAGGCCAGAGAGAGAGAGAGAGAGAGAGAGAGAGAGAGAGAGAGAGAGACACAAAAGAAAATAAAAACGGTTAGATGTATTCAGCATTTACGTGTGCTGCTTACAAACACCCCTGAAAGTGGCAGATAAAGAGCCGACTAACTACTACTTTAACCACTTTTACTGCCCACCACCTCCAGCACTACCCCGGGACACACGCCAGCCAACACCAACACCGTCATCGTCTTTCCTGTGGTTGCTAGCTGTACTATGACTCACTGGCGCTGGTTATGCTATAGAGCTGCTATCTTATGAGTGATGTGCGGAGTGGAGGAGGCAAGCAATACGTGGTTTAGTGAATTAAGGTATCGTGGTGTAGAAGTGACGGTTTATCAAGGTGTTTGTCTCTATTTCCCGGTGTTTCTTAAGGTAGTAAGGAGTTTCAGTGAGGTATATTAGACCTTCTGAGGGATTGTAAGGGTGGAGGTTGTATGGTAAGGGAGGTATAGGAAATTTAAAGCTGGGATCTTTATCTTCACGGTGATTGTTAGTATGTTTTTTCTATCTAGGAAAGGTATCGTCCAAGGGTAATGAAATAAGAAAAAAAGAGGAAAAAAAGGCAATAGAGATGCTGGTTCCTGGAGTCAAAAGCGGTCTCTGAAAATCAAAGGTTAGGTGTCTTGAAGCCTTATTTTGAAGCCACAGATGTAAGGAGTTATTACCGAGCCACACGAGTAAACGACCACCTGAGACACCCTGGGTACTCCTTCGCTTTTTCTCTCCTAACGCTTCCTCAGGTGACCATTTATCGATAAGGCCTCATCACCTGCAGACCACAATGGAGGGAGGGGGAGGGCGGGAGGCAGGGAGGGATGGAGGAAGAACAGATTGCACCCCAGGACTCGAACACACACCCGCAGGCAGGATTGCTCACCAGATAAATGAAGCAAAACGAGAAGCTGAGGAGAGAAAAAGTTGCAGTATTGTCCATGTTTGTTAAAATGCGAGTCGCTCATGATTATGTTTTTGAGGAAATATGTCTTTTACACCCTGGATGAGACGCGAGGTGAATTGAATTGTATGGGTCATAATCATAGAGCCGGCTGTTGACTGTGTGGCATTAAGGTTATAGTAGATATTGTGGTGTGAAGATGCACTGCTTCATGTAACACTCCCTCACGGCCTAAGCTACTTGGTAAAATTTATAAAGTATTTGTACAGGGCGAGTCTTGAATCAATTCACATGAAGACCAAATAAGTTAGTTGGCAGCTCTTTTTATTTCTTTTTAACTCCTTCAGTACCATGACGCGCTTCCATACTCATTCTGGTTATTATTTAGTGATTTTAAACTATAGAAACTATTTTAGGAGTTGAAATAATGAAGACTGTGGCCATTAATCTTCTGACCTCCATAGACCCAACCATATGTCAATAAAATGGTCTACACAAATCTTAAGACAAAAAATGAGTCCCATGTACTGAAGGTGTTAAGGTGAGTAAAGTTAGAAGAAATTAGATTAGAATATTTTAGCTTAATTCATGATGTGTTAAGTAGATTACAGTAGTTATTTGTTAAGCTACTCCTTAATCACTAACCACTGTGAGACATTTCTACTTGTTCTACAGCCACTTCTAAACGTCACATTGGCTAGAAATTGCATACTCTATTCTACTGTCTAATAATGCTTCTAGAAATAGTACACATTGTCTTTAGTGCTGCTGAATTGTTGCATATGACAGGAAAAAAAGCCCTAACCTCTCCTATCTTGGCATCCTATCTTGGCATATCTTGGACATAAATAGAGTGGTTGGTGTTCTCTGGTCCCTAGATTTGGTGGATCATGACATCTGTATTCCCATTTTTTATATATCTTTTTTGTAACTTGTTTTAGATTTGCATGTTTAAATTTATTTATTTAATATTGTCATAAACTTACCTCCTATTCTCCGTAACTATTCAGGGTTGATGCTTTGATACGCAGTCAATAATATAAAATCCAAATCTGCTGGAGTCATCTCAGTCCGAAAGGTGAGGAAGGCCTTGGAAGGATCAACGAGCCGGTACCAATATAGAATCCCAGAGTAACATCGTATGAACCACTGAAAGATCGTAAATAGTGGCAACAACCAGTAAAACAATGATAAATAAATAAATAATAATAATTCTACTGATGTAATGTAGTTACCATCACACATATGTTTACGACACATGAATATCTCGAAGCTTGGATAAAGAGACAGCGCTTCATTTGGAAAGACTATTGCTAAGTAAACCATGGAAGAGAGAGTAGACCAATGGCCCGCAGACATTTATCCACCTCATCGGACGCCATCTGGACAGCCTCCCCATATTAAGCCTGCCAAGCGGTAAAGTTTTAATTATTTTTTTTCTTTCCTGTTTCCCCTTGCTTTGTTTCTCCCGCCTCCTCCCATCCATACTGTTTTCTCTGTTCCTCGCGTACCGCTGTTATTGTATCTTTCTAAATAAAGTGTTGAAATTGTTAAACTGGTACAGGAAAGTGATGGGAGACGAAGTAAGAGACGCGTGGCATTGAGATAAGAACAGATAAGAAAAGAATACGATGGAAAGACGAATAGTTAGGAGAGATAATTGGCAGCTTGGTAACTCTGATCCTTTTCACACACCATGAAGTACCGCTTGCTGATTTCACTTAAATACAGACACGGGGTTTTCGGTAATTTCCTTGTTAGTTTGACCTATTACGTAAACACTGATAGAGTCCGTTCGTTTTGACATGCCTTAACACTGAAACACATGGTAAAGCTGTAACTATGTTTAAGAAGTTTGTGTTTATGTTCTGTGCTAAAGGAGGCGAGTCGATGCTTACTCTAATTAACAACGTGGCCAAGGAGGAGATATTGTCTTCATCTTTACCTCTATATTCCCCAGAGTCTTGCCATGCTGTCGATATGCGGTAAGAATTATGGAAAGAAAATAGACTGATGTGTGTAATTTTTCCTTTGTCGTTCTCTGGCAGCTTACTAACAACTTCCAATTCTCCTAAACACCTATTAACCGGAAACTGAAGAATTCTGTAAATATTGGGCATGTGAGCTGATTGTGTTCAAGTTACTACACGTGTTTAAGGCCAGTTGACAGTTTATGCAAGGGAATTTATGTATCCTCACACTTGGCGCATCGAAGACTTCATTTGTTTAGCTTAGGCCATGATGCTACGTCACAGTATTTATCTCCAGTGGCAGTCGGAGCGGGAAGCAGGTGTTTTGTGTGCGGGTGTGTTTTTCTGTGTTGATCGGTGAATTTATTATGGATTATACCAAACCAGGATCTGTATGACGCTCAGGTGGCAGTGGTGATGCTTAGCTGGTGACAAGGGCCGCTGTGGTGGTGAGGACAGTCCGAGAAGACGAGAGGAAAAGGTAAGACGACTTGGTGCTTTGGTGTTTATGTGTGTTATTGGTACTACGGTTGGAGAGTCTAGTTGTGTGGTTATTGATGAAGCTCCTTTATAGTGAAAGCTCTGATGTCATGTCATACCAAAAGCACCTTACTGTGTTACAGCAAGCCATATCACGTAGGCTGAATTTTTATATGCTTGTAATATAACAACAATAATAACACTAATAATAATGATAATGATGAATAATGATAATAATAATAATATACGGTTTAAGATTGTAGCATATACATACTGAAAATTTATATTTGGAATTAAGGAGCCTTAAGATTAGAACAGTATCGTAATGGTTTGTTGGTCGCACCATGGTGGGGATCGCGCTGAGGTGGTATCGGTCCAAGCGTGGTGCTACATCGGGCATTACCTTGTTCTGGTGTTTTGCGGCACAGACCGGGGAAGGCACGTCAAGAGGAGAGCATGTGGCGCATAGGCGTGGGTGACGCAGCAGGCCCATCCCAAGTTTTTCTAGGGCCTCTCGGCGTCTGGTAGACAGCTTAGACAGACTCAGAGTGGTCAGGACGTCGTCGTAGTCTGTGTAGGCAGGGAACAAGATAACCATGCACGCTCTCTTTACCACATCCTCTAGCTGCTGCTGTTGAGCGGAGATGAGAGAAGAGGACTTATGAACGTGTTGCTAGATTACTAGTGCTTTTTAACGAATTAGTCACAATATTATCTGCCTGACAAAACATTTTCTATTGCTCAAATAATTGACGGGATGTCTATACTATGGTAGTGCCCGCATCAGCATCAGTAATAACAAATGGGCCCAAGAGAATGATGTAACAACTCTTCCGCAAACCATGAGTGACATCATAACACCTAAAAAGTACACTCAAGCTATACTATTAGCAAAAAAGTAAATTAATTATGAAAAAAAAAAAAAATCTCACTGCACCTGTCTGGGAGTGTGACTATATGTTATCGCCTGGTGGTGAGTCGCGCTACAAACAAGAAAAGGGAATAACATCACCTTCCGAAGTAAAAGAACAATTTAACCCCTTCAGTACTGAGACGCATTTTTCACCTTGAGTTTTCGATATGATTAGACGATTTTATTTGCATTAGGAAAGGTCTATGGAGGTCAAATAAATAATGAACAAAGTCTTTACCGTTCAAATCCCAACATATGTTTCTGAAGCTGAATGAAATTGCCAAAATAGTTATTAGAATGAATAAGAAAACACGTCCTGGTACTGAAGGGGTTAATGTATTTGCTTTGCACGTCGGTTTTCTTAGCCCTTGATTCTGGCTGGCTGGCGTACGAAGTGAGACAGGAGTGAGCAACGCGTGTCGCCAAACCTGTTCCGACACATTGCGTTTCGATGCCGTGCGGAGTGAAGTGGTACTTGAATAATTATACGTTTTTCATCATTATTCTGTATGTATGTATGTATGTATAAAATAACTGAAGTAAATGCGTCCATTCTGTGATTTCTAACATAATCCAAAAGTAATTTTTGTGGTGCAAGTATTATGTGGCTTTCATGGAACAAAGAAGGTGATGCTGTTGACTGTAGCACAATCAACATGCTGCCCACTGTCACTTGGGAGAAAAAAAGTTGTGTATACCAAGACTATGGTGGTGTTCATATTTGTAGCTTCGGTTGCCCTAGACGCGAAATTCTCAAAAGCCAAACAGCGCTGTTGTCATCGACCTTGTCTGCATAATGAAAATAAAGATATACGAGTCAATGATTTTATATATATATATATATATATATATATATATATATATATAT